>NC_057806.1:296854490-296999009 GCF_018294505.1 Triticum aestivum
AAGCACTCGCCTAAGTTATCAAAATCCTGCCAAGTGAAGAGTAAACCTCTCACTCGGGGACTTAGCTGCAGCCCAGTGCTCGCCTAAGTGGACTGAAGAATAAGTCGATTGCAGTAAAGGCGCCTTGCTTTGGACCTGCAAAAGACATTTCGAGCCAAAGGCAATCATATTCAAGCACCAAATTCAAGTTTGAATCGATATCTAAAGGAACCGAGAGTGCTCAGGCGTTAAGCCTGTTAAGGTTTATCGGTTACAATTCCACTCGGCATACCGAGGCAAATTTAAAAGCGTCGAGCCAGAATAAGTTTTTTATCCCTCCTGTGGAGGGCTGGAAGGAGCAACGAATTCATCAAGGTCAATTCCGTCGGCGATCCGAGTGGCAGCTGCAAGGAAAGTTTCCATAAAGGACCTGAAGTCGTGCTTCTTGGTATTGGCCACCCGAAGGGCCGCCAGCTTCTCTTCTCGTGCATCCTTATAGTGGACTCGGGCAAGAGACAGAGCAACATCTGCACCACACCGAGCCGAGGACTTCTTCCATTCCTGCACTCGACCAGGGATCGTGTTCAACCGGGCCATCAGCGATTCAAGGTCATTCTGAAGTGTCTCCTCAGGCCAAAGCGTCGAGTCGATGCGAGATGTGGCGGCCTTCAGCCTTGCGAGATAGTCCACGACAGCTGCAACACGGGACTCCAGTCGGAAAACATCCATGGCAACTTCATCGTTCACCGAAGAATTGACAGGGTCGAGGTTTGGCTCCAGCCGGCTAGTTTCTTCTTCAAAGTTTTGACAAAATTCTGCAAGGGTGATCACTAAGTCAAGGAGATGATCGAATGGAAAAATCACAATTGGAAATGTCCGCCAAGCATAGAGGTTTACCTTCAAGCATAAGAAACAACTTCTTGGCAAGTCCACTCAGGAAGGCCTCCAGATCAGTTTTCTTCCCAGTCAATTTGGCGACTTGGTCGGTCAGGGCAGCTTTATCAGTTTTCAGTCGACTGACCTCTTTGTTGGCAATCCCAAGAGCAGCTTTCAGATTGGTATTGTCTTGTTCGAGCTTGGTGACTGAAGCTAACTTCTCGTCAGCAAGCTTGACCTTCTCAGCTAGCTCAAGGTCTTTCTTCTGTTGGGCCTCCCTTACCTTACCTGCAAGTTACAGCAAGATCAGATTTTGAAACAAGCAAGGGAAAAAGCAGTCGTCAGGGTCTCACCAAACATACCTTCGGTCTCCTCCTTTGCCTTTGTCAGCTTCTCCTGAACCAGCTTCAAGCTCAGCTCGACTTGAGTATGCTTGTGCTCCAGCTCTGAGTAGCGAGCCACAAGATCACAAGAGTTCTGCGAAGAACCAATCGACTAAATGTCAAATTTAATTTACTTCCGAGTGAAAAAGGGAAAAACTCACGTTTCTAAGACTACAGCCGAATACAAGCATTCGACCGTAGTCTCGGGGACTACACCCAGTGGGTGCACTCAGCGTGCCCCCACTAATCCTGTTGAAGACAAAGTCGACCAGTCGACCTCAAAAAAAAAGAGATGTATTCTCTAAGACTGTGATCAACTGCAAGCAGTCGACCACAGTCTCGGGGACTACACCCAGTGGGTGCACTCAGCGTGCCCCCACCGGTTTGTGAAATCCAGTCGACATAGTCGACTGACAGAAAAATTGACATCATAAAGCCTAAGGCCGACTGCCAGCAGTCGACCTTAGCCTTGGGGACTACACCCAGCGGGTGCACTCAGCGTGCCCCCGCTAATACGGAACTCAATCGACAACACCCACTGGGTGACTACTATAAATTCCGGAAAGGAAAAGTTTTTGGCAGCATATCCAACAGAACAAACGGTGGTCGACTGACCTGAACATTGCTTTGGAGGGCAGAACTGGCGTCATAAGCTGCCTGGCTCGCGTCCCGGATGGTCTTCAGCTGCTCCATCATGAGTCCCGCCTGGCGTATCGCCTCCTTTGCTGCGCCAGCTTGGTCCTCTGGGACGTGGTGTGTCGTGAAGAGAGAGGGCTGCTGAGCACTCGTCAGTGGATTCGCGAAGGACACCGTGTGTCGAGTGGTGTTCTCTTCCTCCACAGTCAGAATCTCAGGCGCCGTCACATCCTGAGGCACCTTACTGGCGGACGCTTTCCGACTCCTCCTGTGCTTCAGCGGCTCTTCATCCTCATCATCATTAGGAAGATTGATAACAGTATTGGGTGGAGCTGCGGAGAAGAATCAGGATCAGAGATCGCGAGTCAGTCGACTAAGAACGGCGTTAAGAATACAGTACCTGGGTTTGAAGTTGCTGCGTCCTCCATCTCGTGGTCATCAGCCCGGGCCGAGGTTTCAGAAGTAGCAGCACTGCAACTCCGAAGGATCAGTCGACTAACTTCAGCGTCGACCAGAGACAAAGTTCACACAAAATGAGAAGATTCAAACAACACGATTACCCTGATATGGTAGGGATGGACACCTTCATCTTCGGTAGGAGCTTGATCGGCTTCGACGAGGCCGCCCTGGGCTGCTTCGGCGCCTTTTCAGTCGGCACCGGAGAGGTGGTCCGAGGGCGCTTGGTCGACTGAGTGGCGGTCGCAACCCCCTTACCACGTTCAGTCGAAGGGTCGTGGACAAGCTTCGACCGCCTTTCTGAGCGCGGTGGTACGACCTCCTCCTCCTCTTCTTCCTCGTCCTCGACGTCATCTTCATCACCGTCATCATCATCGTCGTCGTCATCATCCTCTGCAACATCCGAGTCCCATTCCTCCTCTTCCTGGCTCTCGCCCCCGCTCGCCTCGCCCTCCTCAGTCGAAGCTTGTGCCCCATTGGGCATCGAGTACAGCTCGGTGAGGGCCTAGCAGATGTCCAGACAAGGATCAGTCGACCAGTCGGCAGGGTAAACAGAAATGAATGTGACAAAAGCACAGTGGAGAGCAGGGCAAGTATACCTTGTTTGGGTCGCTGTTGTGGTCGAGTGGAGGAATCCTTCTGGCTCCGCGTGGGTTATCCTTATTCCCGGTAACGGCTACCATCCACCTTTCCAGAGTGACGTCGTCGACTGCTTCTGGATGGACTCTAGTCTCGTCTTCGGTCCCACAGTACAACCACATGCAGTGGCTCCGGAACTGAAGGGGCTGGATGCGACGCCTGAGGAAGACCTCCAGAAGGTCCATGCCCGTCACTCCCTCCCGAACCAACTGCACCACGCGCTCCATCAACATCTTCACGTCAGCTTTCTCCTCCGGAATCAGCTTCAGAGGGGAGGGCTTGTTCACTCGGTCCATGGTAAACAGAGGGAGTCCACTCGACTGCCCTGGCGTCGACTGGACCTGGCAGTAGAACCAAGTCGACTGCCAGCCTCTGACGGACTCGGGAAAGGTCATGGGTGGGAAGGTGCTCTTATTCCTCACCTGGATCCCCAGGCCCCCACACATTTGGACGACTCGGGTTCTCTCATCACCTGGGCTCGCCTTCTTCACGGTCTGAGAGCGACACGTGAATATATGTTTGAACAAACCCCAGTGCGGTCGACAGCCCAAGAAACCCTCACACATGGACACGAATGCAGCAAGATAGGAAATGGAGTTTGGGGTAAAGTGGTGAAGCTGCGCTCCGAAGAAATTCAAGAAGCCACGGAAGAAAATACTCGGCGGCAAGGAAAACCCACGATCAACATGAGTGGCCAAAAGCACACACTCACCCTCTTCTGGCTGTGGCTGCCACTCCTTCCCCGGAAGCCTCGCAGCTCCGTGAGGGATCAAGCCCTCGTTGGCCATGTCGAGGAGGTCCTTCTCTGTGATGGTCGACTGGATCCAGTCTCCTTGGATCCAGCCCTTCGGCAGGCGGGATCTGGACGAGGACCCTCCACGGCTGGTGGATCTCCCCTTCGCCTTCTCCGATGCCGATGCCTTCTTTGCGCGCTCCAGCGCTGCCGTCTTCTCCTTGGCCATGGTCGCCGGCGAGATGCGCGAAGGGAAGTGGTGCGGGGGCGAGAGCGAGCACGCTGGGCGGAGAAGAAGGAAGCAGAGAGAGGGAGAGAATGCTGAGGCACAGCACAGAAATCCTCGCCGGGCACATTTATAAGGTCTCTTCCGAGTGGATGACAGGTGGGCCCGTCGATCTAATCATATCTGGGAGCAGTTACGCAGACTGGATACGTGGCGAAAAAGGCGGTGCGGAGATCGAGGCGTCTATGCCCCGTCTCATCCGAACGCCGCGGTCCGCCCCGCTTCGCGCGCATCCCCAAATTTCGCATCCCGCGGAATCCGCGAACAACAAATCAGTCTGTCAGACGCGGTGTTTCCGGCGATCCGTCGCTCGGAGATCGTCGAAACCCGAAAGATCACTCGACGCAAAAATAGAATGGATCGAGTCGACTGAAGGCAAATTGCTCCCTGTCGACGAAGAGATTCTTTGGTCCAGGACAACGCACGACCAGGTCACAAAGGTTAATCGGAAACGACATCAACTCCTTCCTCACTCGAAGCCTCAATCCATTCGGGGGCTAATGATGGGGTTATGTACCTAGGGTAGGGTCATGGACCTGATCTAAGTACCTTACCCAAGGACACCCTTAGAAGAAGTCACCTTCCAGTCGACCAACGAGGGACACACTCGACTGACTTGAAGGACTCGACCACGAAGACTCACTCGACCACCAGAAGGTCAAGAGGCACTCTGCACTGCAACGGCCTGTAATCAAGTAGACTTTATGATAGTAAAGGCACTTTATGTGGGGCGTTACCAGTAACGCCCCAGACTTAACTCACCTTAAACCCTCTCCTACATGGGCTGGCTGGGGTCCTGGCGCACTCTATATAAGCCACCCTCCTCCACAGGCAGAAGGGTTCGGCACCTTGCAACTCATATACTCATAATCCACTCGACCGCCTCCGGGCTCCGAGATGTAGGGCTGTTACTTCCTTCGAGAAGGGCCTGAACTCGTACATCCTTTGTGCTTACAACCTCTCCATAGCTAGGACCTTGCCTCTCCATACCTATCCCCCACTCTACTGTCAGGCTTAGAACCACGACACCGGTAGCACGGGGAAAGGGGCCTAGTATGTTGAGCCCCCAGACCGAGAAGGGTGTTGACACCAGATTTTGACACGGCCGAGAACTTAATAAATATGGCCTCAAATGAAAAAGTTCTCAAAGTGAGAAAGTTTTGTATCATCAAAAGGATAAACTTTGATATATGGGTCATAGCCATTTGATCTCATCTCTAAGGCCGAAGTTGTGTTCGAAGTACTGAGATTTTGTATCCAGAACACTTTTCGGCTGATTATACCCCCAAGACTGCCCCATATTGAAAACTGATCTACATGAATTGTCTTCGTCTCGTCGAAATGATCGATTTTGATATAAAGATCGTCTCAATCCGAGGTCATATGCAAAGTTAGAGCCTTCACAGCACGGCCCTCCAGTGAGCAAAAATATGACGCCCGAAATCAGACACATATGTGGGTATGTCTGATGTGATGCGTGAATAATTAGCTGTCTTGCACGAGCAATTTGACCCTCAAGATGACCTCTGATGAAAAAACGTTCAACATAAAAGTTGTTCGTCTCGTCGAAACGGTCAAGATTGCTTTTGGACTCATTTCCATCCGAGGTCGTTTGCCAGCACAAAAAAGACCCGCAAGGTACAGCTAGTTTAAATTGAACACTTTTGGAAAGTTTGGATAAACCAATCCGAATTTGACTAGGGTTTTGGACGTGAATTGATGTAATTTTCTTGTAAGGAAAGCCTAGATGAATCTTTTGCTTGTACGGGAAGTCCAGCCGCCTCTTATATATGTTGGGGTGACGGCCGATTGAAACAACACCAATCGAATAAACACATCTACTACTTTTTCGTGTTCATCTACTTTTTATCTCTCCCTTGTATCTTTCTTCTCGTTCTTCGCTAGTTCTTCATGCCGGAGGTCTGCGGAATCACGAGGCTCTAGGGGTGAGCGAATCGACCTGGAGCAGCCCATAGCCGCCGCGAGCCCTGACGGGGTCCCTCCCAGGCAAGTGGGGCTTCGGGTCTACAAAAGCGTCTAGCGACTGTCCTGCGTATCGCGCTGCCGGTCGGATCTCCTTCGACGTGACCTGCGGTGCATCACCCCCGGTGTGAAGAGTACACGGTGACGTGTTCGTGTGCGAACACACTTTTTGGCGACTCCGCCAGGGACGAAGCTTTGAACGGTCTCCGGCCTGTTCTTCCTACGAAGAGATCGTCATCTAGGGTTTGCAATCTACAAAGGTAATATGAATACCCAATTCCCTACTGTAGATGCAAATAATTCATATGATGTTACTAGATCATTCAATGATTATACTCTATCGGCCAGTCCTACTTTTTCAATAAGGCATCTAATTACGTGCATAGGCTGATTCAAAGTAATTTACATGTTTCAACTTCTTATGATAGTAGCAACATACAACATATGTATCCTAACTCTCATGCATCGGCAACCTCACAAATCCATATGCCAATGAACAACATGATGGGTTCAGTTAATCAATTTGAAACACCTCATGTTAAAATTTCCAATAGCATAGAAGAAAGTGTTTCACTTTTTTATTCATTGGCAACTAATTTGCAGTAAGTGAATTCAACCTTGCCGATGGATGGGAGAATTGGCCATGCTACCACTAGCTATTCGGCCAGTTACTCTCAACCATCATATGCTACACCTCATTTTAGTAATTTTTCAGCACCGTATGCAACTGTAGATGTTCATAATTCGGCCTCGCATCTTCATGGTCATAGCCGAATAAGTGAAAATTTTACAGGAACACATGTGCCGTCATCAAATATTGTAGCATATAATGCATACTCTACGCAATTTGATAATTTCGGCAACACTCACGAATCATTGCCAAAAGAATCTGAAAGTATTGTGGAGCAATCCCTTCCAGAAGCGCTTGTGGCTGCGTTAAAAAAGAGCTTGGCAGAAAACAAGAAAAATAGTGCTATTTGCCTTGAACAATATGATAAGGGGTTGTTTCCTGATTATGGTGCAATAAAGGCTAGAGTTTTGCAAGAAGATGAAACTACATGCATTGATAGAATTGGAGAAAGAGCATATGGTTATACAGCAGTGCATACACCTCCACCTAGTACCACAACATATTATACACCCCCTACACAATTGCAAAATTTAGGCAACACTAACACTTCATTGCCGAAATATTCTAAAAGCATTGGGAGGCAAACTAATCTAGAGCAGGCTGGAATTGAGAGGGGAGTTAAAGCTTTGCGCGATAGGGTGCAGGTACTTCGCCAAGAGAGAATTGATAGCGAATTGTCTCAAAGAAAAGAAGCCTTGCCAATCGATATAACCGGCAAAAAGAATGATGATTCGGAAACTAAAAGTGCTTCGGTTGAAAAAGTCGAATCAAGTAGTATATATTCCGAATCCATCAAATCCAAAGAGGCAAGCATTATTGAGAAAGGGCATGGCAAGCATAGCAAAACAACCATGATTGATTTTTCTGAAGTTAATGGAACCTACTTCTTGCCCTATGAGTTTCGTGCCATAGAAATTGACAAGCTTCAAGGACAAGAGCAAGTAGCCGAACAAAGTTCGGTTGACGAAGATCTTCAAATTTATGATGCACGAAATCAAGAAGAAAATTGTGACATGGTGTTGGGAAGTCATCCAAAAGCAAAGCACAATATTATTCATCATATGCAATCATCATGCTCTCCCAACATATTTGAAGAGGTATGTCTAGCAAGTAATTTACCTATTTTCAGATTTGGTCACAACTTTATTGTTGATGCTGAAGGAAATATGCCCTAGAGGCGATAATAAAGTTATTATTTATTTCCTTATATCATGATAAATGTTTATTATTCATGCTAGAATTGTATTAACCGGAAACATAATACATGTGTGACTACATAGACAAACAGAGTGTCACTAGTATGCCTCTACTTGACTAGCTCGTTGATCAAAGATGGTTATGTTTCCTAACCATAGACATGAGTTGTCATTTGATTAACGGGATCACATCATTAGGAGAATGATGTGATTGACTTGACCCATTCCGTTAGCATAGCACTTGATCGTTTAGTTTGTTGCTATTGCTTTCTTCATGACTTATACATGTTCCTATGACTATGAGATTATGCAACTCCCGTTTATCGAAGGAACACTTTGTGTGCCACCAAACATCACAACGTAACTGGGTGATTATAAAGGTGCTCTACAGGTGTCTCCGAAGGTACTTGTTGGGTTGGCGTATTTCGAGATTAGGGTTTGTCACTCCGATTGTCGGAGAGGTATCTCTGGGCCCTCTCGGTAATGCACATCACTTAAGCCTTGCAAGCATTGCAACTAATGAGTTAGTTGCAGGATGATGTATTACGGAACGAGTAAAGAGACTTGCCGGTAACAATATTGAACTAGGTATTGAGATACCGACGATCGAATCTCGGGCAAGTAACATACCAATGACAAAGGGAACAACGTATGTTGTTATGCGGTCTGGCCGATAAAGATCTTCGTAGAATATGTGTGAGCCAACATGAGCATCCAGGTTCCGCTATTGGTTATTGACCGGAGACGTGTCTCGGTCATGTCTACATTGTTCTCGAACCCGTAGGGTCCGCACGCTTAAGGTTTCGATGACAGTTATATTATGAGTTTATGAGTTTTGATGTACCGAAGGAGTTCAGAGTCCTGGATGAGATTGGGGACATGACGAGGAGTCTCGAAATGGTCGAGACGTAAAGATCGATATATTGGACGACTATATTCGGACATCGGAAAGGTTCCGAGTGATTCAGGTATTTTTCGGAGTACCGGAGAGTTACGGGAATACGTATTGGGCCTTATTGGGCCATACGGGAAAGAAGGAAAAGGGCCTCAAGGGTGGCCGCACCCCTCCCCTTGGTCTGGTCCGAATTGGACTAGGGAAGGGGGGCGCCCCCTACCTTCCTTCTCATTTTCCCTTCCTCTTTTCCTATTCCATATGGGAGGTGGAATCCTACTAGGACTAGGGAGTCCTAGTAGGACTCCACACTTGGCGCGCCCCCTCCTAGGGCCGGCCTCCTCCTCCCTTGCTCCTTTATATACGGGTGCAGGGGGGCACCCCAAAGACACAACAATTGATCCTTGAGATCTATTAGCCGTGTGTGGTGCCCTCCTCCACCATAATCCTCGATAATATTGTAGCGGTGCTTAGGCGAAGCCCTGCGACGGTAGAACATCAAGATCGTCACCACGCCGTCATGCTGACGGAACTCTTCCCCGACATTCTGCTGGATCGGAGTCCGGGGATCGTCATCGAGCTGAACGTGTGCTAGAACTCGGAGGTGCGTAGTTTCGGTGCTTGATCGGTCGGGCCGTGAAGACGTACGACTACATCAACCGCGTTGTGCTAACGCTTCTGCTTCCGGTCTACGAGGGTATGTAGACAACTCTCTCCCCTCTCGTTGCTATGCATCACCATGATCTTGCGTGTTCGTAGGAATTTTTTTGAAATTACTACGTTCCCCAACAGTGGCATCCGAGCCTAGGTTTTATGCGTTGATGTTATGCACGAGTAGAACACAAGTGAGTTGTGGGCTATATAAGTCATACTGCTTACCAGCATGTCATACTTTGGTTCGGCGGTATTGTTGGATAAAGCGGCCTGGACCGACATTACACGTACGCTTACGCGAGACTGGTTCTACCGACATGCTTTGCACACATGTGGCTGGCGGGTGTCAGTTTCTCCAACTTTAGTTGAACCAAGTGTGGCTACGCCCGGTCCTTGCGAAGGTTAAAACAACACCAACTTGACAAACTATTGTTGTGGTTTTGATGCGTAGGTAAGAACGGTTCTTGCTAAGCCCGTAGCAGCCACGTAAAACTTGCAACAACAAAGTAGAGGACATCTAACTTGTTTTTGCAGGGCATGTTGTGATGTGATATGGTCAAGACATGATTCTAAATTTTATTGTATGAGATGATCATGTTTTGTAACCGAGTTATCGGCAACTGGCAGGAGCCATATGGTTGTCGCTTTATTGTATGCAATGCAATCGCGCTGTAATGCTTTACTTTATCACTAAGCGGTAGCGATAGTCGTGGAAGCATAAGATTGGCGAGACGACAACGATGCTACGATGGTGATCAAGGTGTCACGCCGGTGACGATGGTGATCATGACGGTGTTTCGAAGATGGAGATCACAAGCACAAGATGATGATGGCCATATCATATCACTTATATTGATTGCATGTTATGTTTATCTTTTATGCATCTTATCTTGCTTTGTTTGACGGTAGCATTATAAGATGATCCCTCGCTAAATTATCAAAGTATAAGGGTTCTCCCTGAGTATGCACCGTTGCGAAAGTTCTTCATGCTGAGACACCACGTGATGATCGGGTGTGATAGACTCTACGTTCAAATACAACGGGTGCAAAACAGTTGCACACGCGGAATACTCAGGTTTAACTTGACGAGCCTAGCATATAACAGATATGGCCTCGAAACACGGAGACCGAAAGGTCGAGCATGAATCATATAGTAGATATGATCAACATATTGATGTTCACCATTGATACTACTCCATCTCACGTGATGATCGGACATGGTTTAGTTGATTTGGATCACGTGATCACTTAGAGGATTAGAGGGATATCTTTCTAAGTGGGAGTTCTTAAGTAATATGATTAATTGAACTTTAATTTATCCTGAACTTAGTCCTGGTAGTATTAGCATATCTATGTTGTAGATCAATAGCTCGCGTTTAGCTCCCCTCTTTTATTTTTGATATGTTCCTAGAGAAAACTAAGTTGAAAGATATTAGTAGGAATGATGTGGATTGGATCCGTGATCTGAGGTTTATCCTCATTGCTGCACAGAAGAATTATGTCTTTGATGCACCGCTAGGTGACAAACCTATTGCAGGAGCAGATGCAGATGTTATGAACATTTGGCTAGCTCAATATGATGACTACTGGATAGTTTAGTACACCATGCTTAAATGGCTTAGAATCGGGACTTCAAAGACGTTTTGAACGTCATGGACCATATGAGACATTCCAGGAGTTGAAATTAATATTTCAAGCAAATACCTGAGTTGAGAGATATGAAGTCTCCAACAAGTTCTGTAGCTAAAAGATGGAGGAGAATAGCTCAAGCAGTGAGCATGTGCTCAGATTGTCTGGGTACTACAATCGCTTGAATCAAGTGGGAGTTAATCTTCCAGATAAAATAGTGATTGACAGAATTCTCTAGTCACCATCACCAAGTTAGTAGAACTTGATGATAAACTATGATATGCAAGGGATAACAGAAATGATTCCCAAGCTCTTCGTAATGCTGAAATCGACGAAGGTAGAAATCAAGAAAAATATCAAGTGTTGATGGTAGACAAGACCACTAGTTTCAAGAAAAGGGCAAAGGGAAGAAGGGGAACTTCAATAAGAACGGCAAGCAAGTTGCTGCTCAAGTGAAGAAGCCCAAGTCTGGTCCTAAGCCTAAGACTAAGTGCTTCTACTGCAAAGGAACTGGTCACTGGAAGCGGAACTGCCCCAAGTATTTGGCGGATAAGAAGGATGGCAAAGTGAACAAAGGTATATTTGATATATAGATTATTGATATGTATTTTACTAGTGTTTGTAGCAACCCCTCGGTATTTGATACTGGTTCAGTTGCTAAGAGTAGTAACTCGAAACGGGAGTTGCAGAATGAACATAGACTAGTTAAGGGTGAAGTGACGATGTGTGTTGGAAGTGGTTCCAAGATTGATATGATCATCATCACACACTTCCTATACTTTTGGGATTAGTGTTGAACCTAAATAAGTGTTATTTGGTGTTTGCGTTGAGCATGAATATGATTTGATCATGTTTATTGCAATACGGTTATTCATTTAAGTAAGAGAATAAATTGTTGTTCTGTTTACATGAATAAAACCTTATATGGTTACACACCCAATGAAAATGGTTCATTGGATCTCGATCGTAGTGATACACATATTCATAATATTGAAACCAAAGGATGCAAAGTTAATAATGATGGTGCAATTTATTTGTGGCACTGCCGTTTAGGTCATATTGGTGTAAAGCGCATGAAGAAAATTCATGCTGATGGGCTTTTGGAATCACTTGATTATGAATCAGTTGATGCTTGCGAACCATGCCTCATGGGCAAGATGACTAAGACTCCGTTCTCTAGAACAATGGAGCGAGCAACAGATTTGTTGGAAATCATACATACTGATGTATGTGGTCCGATGAATATTGAGGCTCGTGGCAGGTATCATTATTTTCTGATCTTCACAGATGATTTGAGCATATATGAGTATATCTACTTGATGAAACACAAGTCTGAAAATTTTGAAAAGTTCAAAGAATTTCAGAGTGAAGTGGAGAATCATCGTAACAAAAATGAAAGTTTCTACGATATGATTGCAGAAGTAAAATATTTGAGTTACGAGTTTGGCCTTCAGTTAAAACAATGTGAAATAGTTTCACTACTCACGCCACCTGGAACACCACAGTGTAATAGTGTGTCCGAACGTCATAATCATACTTTATTAGATATGGTGCGATCTATGATGTCTCTTACCGATCTACCACTATCGTTTTGGGGTTATGCATTAGAGACAGCTGCATTCACGTTAAATGGGGCACCATGTAAATCCGTTGAGACGACACCGTATGAACTATGGTTTGGCAAGAAACCTGAGCTGTCGTTTCTTAAAGTTTAAGGTTGCAATGCTTATGTGAAAAAGTTTCAACCTGATAAGCTCTAGCCCAAATCGGAGAAGTGCGTCTTCATAGGATACCCAAAAGAAAATGTTGGGTACACCTTCTATCACAGATCCAAAGGCAATATATTCGTTGCTTTGAATGGATCCTTTCTAGAAAAGGAGTTTCTCTCGAAAGAAGTGAGTGGGAGGAAAGTAGAACTTGATGAGGTAACTGTACCTGCTCCCTTATTGGAAAGTAGTTCATCACAGAAATCTGTTCCAGTGACTACTACACCGATTAGTGAGGAAGCTAATGATGATGATCATGTAACTTTAGATCAAGTTACTACCGAACCTCGTAGGTAAACCAGAGTGAGATCCGCACCAGAGTGGTACGGTAATCCTGTTCTGGAGGTCATGTTACTTGACCATGACGAGCCTACGAACTATGAGGAAGCGATGATAAACCCAAATTCCGCGAAATGGCTTGAGGCCATGAAATCTGAGATGAGATCCATGTATGAGAACAAAGTATGGACTTTGATTGACTTGCCCAATGATCGGCGAGCCATTGAGATTAAATGGATCTTCAAGAGGAAGACGGACGCTGATAGTAGTGTTACTATCTACAAAGCTAGAATTGTCGCAAAAAGGTTTTCGACAAGTTCAAGGTGTTGACTACGATGAGAGTTTCTCACTCGTATCTATGCTTAAGTCTGTCCGAATCATGTTAGCAATTGCCGCATTTTATGAAATCTGGCAAATGGATAAACAAAACTGCATTCCTTAATGGATTTATTAAAGAAGAGTTGTATATGATGCAACCAGAAGGTTTTGTCAATCCTAAAGGTACTAACAAAATATGCAAGCTCCAGCGATCCATCTATGGACTGGTGCAAGCATCTCGGAGTTGGAATATATGCTTTGATAAGTTGATCAAAGCATATAGTTTTATACAGACTTGTGGTGAAGCCTGTATTTACAAGAAAGTGAGTGGGAGCACTACAGCATTTCTGATAAGTATATGTGAAAGACATATTGTTGATCGGAGATAATGTAGAATTATTCTGCAAAGCATAAAGGAATGTTTGAAAGGAGTTTTTCAAAGAAATACCTCGGTGAAGCTGCTTACATATTGAGCATCAAGATCTATAGAGATAGATCAAAACGCTTGATAAGTTTTCAATGAGTACATACCTTGACAAGATTTTGAAGTACTTCAAAATGGAACAGTCAAAGAAGGAGTTCTTGCCTGTGTTACAAAGGTGTGAAGTTGAGTAAGACTCAAAAACCGACCACGGCAGAAGATAGAGAGATAATGAAAGTCATTCCCTATGCCTCAGCCATAGGTTCTATAAAGTATGCCATGGTGTGTACCAGACCTATTGTATACCCTGCCCTGAGTTTGGCAAGGGAGTACAATAGTGATCTAGGAGTAGATCACTGGACATTGGTCAAAATTATCCTTAGTGGAATAAGGATATGTTTCTCGATTATGGAGGTGACAAAAGGTTCGTCATAAAGGGTTACGTCGATGCAAGTTTTGACACTAATCCAGATGACTCTAAGTCTCAATCTGGATACATATTGAAAGTGGGAGCAATTAGCTAGAGTAGCTCCATGCAGAGCATTGTTGACATAGAAATTTGCAAAATACTTACGGATATGAATATGGCAGACCCGTTGACTAAACTTCTCTCACAAGCAAAACATGATCACACCTCAGTACTCTTTGGGTGTTAATCACATAGCGATGTGAACTAGATTATTGACTCTAGTAAACCCTTTGGGTGTTGGTCACATGTCGATGTGAACTATGGGTGTTAATCACATGGTGATGTGAACTATTGATGTTAAATCACATGGCGATGTGAACTAGATTATTGACTCTAGTGCAAGTGGGAGACTGAAGGAAATATGCCCTAGAGGCAATAATAAAGTTATTATTTATTTCCTTATATCATGATAAATGTTTATTATTCATGCTAGAATTGTATTAACCGGAAACATAACACATGTGTGAATACATAGACAAACAAAGTGTCACTAGTATGCCTCTACTTGACTAGCTCGTTGATCAAAGATGGTTATGTTTCCTAACCATAGACATGAGTTGTCATTTGATTAACATGATCACATCATTAGGAGAATGATGTGATTGACTTGACCCATTCCGTTAGCATAGCACTTGATCATTTAGTTTGTTGCTATTGCTTTCTTCATGACTTATACATGTTCCTATGACTATGAGATTATGCAACTCCCGTTTACTGGAGGAACACTTTGTGTGCCACCAAACGTCACAACGTAACTGTGTGATTATAAAGGTGCTCTACAGGTGTCTCCGAAGGTACTTGTTGGGTTGGCGTATTTCGAGATTAGGATTTGTCACTCCGATTGTCGGAGAGGTATCTCTGGGCCCTCTCGGTAATGCACATCACTTAAGCCTTGCAAGCATTGCAACTAATGAGTTAGTTGCAGGATGATGTATTACGGAACGAGTAAAGAGACTTGCCGGTAACGAGGTTGAACTAGGTATTAAGATATCGACGATCGAATCTCGGGCAAGTAACATACCGATGACAAAGGGAACAACGTATGTTGTTATGCGGTCTGACCGATAAAGATCTTCGTAGAATATGTGGGAGCCAACATGAGCATCCAGGTTCCGCTATTGGTTATTGATCGAAGATGTGTCTCGGTCATGTCTACATTGTTCTCGAACCCATAGGGTCCGCATGCTTAAGGTTTCAATGACAGTTATATTATGAGTTTATGAGTTTTGATGTTCCGAAGGAGTTCGGAGTCCCGGATGAGATCGGGGACATGACGAGGAGTCTCGAAATGGTCAAGACGTAAAGATCGATATATTGGATGACTATATTCGGATATCGGGAAGGTTCAGAGTGATTCAGGTATTTTTCGGAGTACCGGAGAGTTACGGGAATACGTATTGGGCCTTATTGGGCCATACGGGAAAGAAGGAAAAGGGCCTCAAGGGTGGCCGCACCCCTCCCCTTGGTCTGGTCCGAATTGGACTAGGGAAGGGGGGCACCCCCTTCCTTCCTTCTCCTTTTCCCTTCCTCTTTCCTATTCCATATGGTAGGTGGAATCCTACTAGGACTAGGGAGTTCTAGTAGGACTCCACACTTGGCGCGCCCCCTCCTAGGGCCGCCCTCCTCCTCCCTTGCTCCTTTATATACGGGTGCAGGGGGGCACCCCAAAGACATAACAATTGATCCTTGAGATCTATTAGCCATGTGCGGTGTCCTCCTCCACCATAATCCTCGATAATATTGTAGCGGTGCTTAGGTGAAGCCCTGCGACGGTAGAACATCAAGATCGTCACCACGCCGTCGTGCTGACAGAACTCTTCCCCGACATTCTGTTGGATCGGAGTCCAGGGATCGTCATCGAGCTGAACATGTGCTAGAACTCGGAGGTGCCGTAGTTTCGGTGCTTGATCGGTCGGGCCGTGAAGACGTACGACTACATCAACCGCGTTGTGCTAACGCTTCCGCTTCCGGTCTACAAGGGTACGTAGACAACTCTCTCCCTTCTCGTTGCTATGCATCACCATGATCTTGCGTGTGCTTAGGATTTTTTTTGAAATTACTACGTTCCCCAACAGATGCATCTATTAGAAAAATTCTAATAAGTAATTTTCAAAGACCAATGAAGAAGGGCAATTTACTTGTTAGCAATAAAATTGTTACTAAGCATATCGGTCAATATATTGTACCATTCAAAGAGACCGATAGTGACTTATTACTGCAGCCAAAGCTTTTTCCATTGCTTTATTTAAAGTTCATATCTAATTGGGTAGCTTTGCTTATTTCTTACTTGGCTTACACTTGGTCTCAATTGAGACATGTATGTTCTAACTATTTTCGTTTTAGAAATTTAAAGCCAAGGTTAAAATCCTCTGAGCAAACCGATGCATGTATAGTTTCTTATCCAAAGACATCAGAGATAGGGTGCAAAACACAATGCAAAGCCGAATGGGGTGATGCAAAATCTGAACCATTCATTTGCTTAACTCCAAAGCCATTCTCACAACAAGATCGGATGGAGAATAAAATTTTTACCTTCAATTCAAGCATGTGTGATCAAATATTTAATTTGTTGTTGAGAAATAATTATATTAGAATTCTTGATCACCATGTTGAGCCATCTGTCCAGGGACGAATGTATTGTAAGTTGCATGATTCGTCCAAGCATAATTTTGAGGATTGCAACATGTTTCGTCAAATAGTTAAATCAGCCATTGATAAAGGACGACTGAAATTTGTTGAGACACCAAGAGATCACCAGTCTATTCCGATTGGTCCCGATGGCAGAAAGTTTTTGCATCGGCTACTTCAAGCCGATCCATTTAAAGAGAAGGTAAAAACTGCAGGTGATGGGATTAAGCTTTCAAGTAAAGAAGTTGTTGAAGAGCATAATGGACATAATCTTGAGGGAGAAAATTCCATCGAAGCTACAATGGAGACGCCAAGGACTGGGGGCATCAAGCAAATTCAGAGATCGGTGCAAGCACAACCAAAGAAAACAAAGGCCGCAATAAGCACAAGTGCAAGAAATCCAAGGTCACTTTTGCACAGTTATTATATAAATATCAAAATAAGAGTGATGAGAAAAGTGCTTATCGGCCAACTAATGCAAAGGCACCAAGATCACCCCCAAGGCGCAAATATGAGGATCATTATTGGAAAAGTGAACATTTTCATGCAACATATTCATATCCTTATTTTGGGCTGCCAATGCCAATGTCCTGGATTTCTCCCTATGCTCGTGTAGATTCATATCCATCATGGGACAGGTATGATACAAGGGCACATTCTCCATCTTATTTTAGACCATCTCATCAATATTATGCAGCTCCGAGAAGATCAACATTTGAACAATCACATGTTAAAGACCGTTTCAATCATAAGGAATCGGTCCAGAGCTCAAAGAATAAGAAGGAGGTGGTCAAGCAAGTTTACCGTGTTAAAAGAGATGGTCGTAAGAGTGCAACTTCAGATTTGATCTCAAATGAAAAAGAGCCAATTAAAGTGTTGACATTGGATACTAAAGGCAATGAGACGAAGCAACCAATTATTGAGAGTCAAAGTGCCAAATCTGAAGAAAAGAAGTTGAGAGTGCACAAGGTCAAAATAGAATCACAGCCAAGATGCCCACTCAGTTTATCGTATTGGCAAAAGAGGGAATTACAAAATCTTAGTGCACAAGAGCTGAGACAGAGGAACATGGCATGGATTCCCAAGAGGATCAATCATAAAAAAAGGATGTGCATGCTTCTATTACAATAAGTACAATAAAAGTGAAGAAAGAGAAGAATGGAAGCAACAAACAATTAAGACGAAGGTGTGCATCACAACATCAAAATCTTCGGTTAGCACATCATTCATTTTCTTCAACCATGCCATTGATGCCTTTTCCATGGAATTCATCCATAGGTATGATCAATTACCCTCCATGGATTTATTTTGTTCCATGGATGCAACATAATTTTCTATATCATGACAGGGTATTACCAAATCACTATACATTTGATTAGTTACGTTTTTGTTGCTAATACAAAAGGGCTGAAATGTTTTATTGCTATTTTATTTGTTTATTTCAGCTATACATACTTTGGTGGGTGAATTCTACATGAACCTCATGGGAATGGCCGATACTTATATATCGCCCTAAGAATATCTAAGAATGGCCGGTGTGGTATTCTAACATCGTCCTTAGTCTGAGTAGAGATTGAGATAAGTCCTTGCAAAGGAATTTGTCAAATTGATGCCATTGAAGATATTATGCATAGACCAATTCATCAAAATTGCAAAGTGAACTTATGTTTTGATTGGGTGTGCTTTGGCTTATTAGTTTTCAGAATTTACGTAAGGCCAAATCATGGTTGATTTTTTTATTGAGCATCATATTGACATCATGCATAATATTATTTTTAGCTTGATCTATCTAGTACCATGGAGATTATATATTGATGGTTAAATTTGTAACAACGGCCAAGGTGTTGGTGTTGTTTATTTATCTCCATATGAAGCTATTTTGTGAAGCCTCATGCCGCTTAAAATATTTTTGCACAATGATCAAAGCCGAATATGCATTGTTATTCGGATTGGAGCTTTTCCTTGCTATAGGTGCTATACATATTGAGGCTTCCGGTGATTCATTATTAGTAGTGCAACAAATATCCAAGGGTTATCAACGTTTTGACGAATCACTTATAGTTTATCTTTTGGTATGTCTAGATGCAAGATTTACCTTGGGTTGCTTTAAAATTGTTCATATATCTAGACATGATAATTCGAAAGAGTTGGCACAGCAAGCATCCAGCTACTATGTTAACCATGGTGTATTACATTTCTATCAATAGCCGATGCTAGGTCTTGTCAATATAGGTAAAGCCGAATAGAAGCCCACCACTTCGGCCACTAATGAAACTTTTATGCAGGCGAAGTAAGGATTGGAGGAAGTTCATTCTTGATTATCTGCAAAATCCTAGTGAAAGGGAGAACAATATGGTTCGGAGGATGGTTTTGGTATATGGAACCTTATCACCGGATTGTTATAGAAGCTGAGAAGTTTTCACCCAAGTTTGGCTCAAGAGGTTCAAACAAGCAATGGCCGATATATACTTATCGTCCTAAGAACATGCAAAATGGCCGATGGAGTGTTGACATCGTCCTTCGAAAAATCATCGTGCAAGTTATTTTTTGGCACACAAGTTTGCCGAAAAACAGGGGGGGGGCATGTGTTGACACCAGATTTTGACACGGCCGAGAACTTAATAAATATGGCCTCAAATGAAAAAGTTCTCAAAGTGAGAAAGTTTCGTATCATCAAAAGGATAAACTTTGATATTTGGTTCATAGCCATCCGATCTCATCTCTAAGGCCGAAGTTGTGTTTGAAGTACTGAGATTTTGTATCTAGAAAACTTTTCGGCTAATTACACCCCCAAGACTGTCCCATATTGAAAACTGATCTACATGAATTGTCTTCGTCTCGTCGAAACGATCGATTTTGATATAAATATCATCTCAATCTGAGGTCATATGCAAAAGTTAGAGCCCGCACAGCGTGACCCTCTAGTGAGCAAAAATATGACGCCCGGAACCAGACACATGTGTGGGTATGTCTGATGTGCTGCGTGAATAATTAGCTGTCTTGCACGAGCGATTTGACCCTCGAGATAACCTCTGATGAAAAAACGTTCAACATAAAAGTTTTTCGTCTCGTCGAAATGGTCAAGATTGCTTTTGGACTCATTTCCATCCGAGGTTGTTTGCGACCACAAAAAGGACCCACAAGGTACAACTAGTTTAAACTGAACAGTTTTGGAAAGTTCGGATAAACCAATCCGAAGTTGACTAGGGTTTTGGACGTGAATTGATGTAATTTTCTTGTAAGGAAAGCCTAGATGAATCTTTTGCTTGTACGGGAAGTCGAGCCGCCTCTTATATATGTTGGGGTGACGGCCGATTGAAACAACACCAATCGAATAAACACATCTACTACTTTTTCGTGTTCATCTACTTTTTATCTCTCCCTTGTATCTTTCTTCTCGTTCTTTGCTAGTTCTTCATGTCGGAGGGCTGAGGAATCACAAGGCTCTAGGGGCGAGCGAATCGACCTGGAGCAGCCCATAGCCGCCGCGAGTCCTAACGGGGTCCCTCCCGGGCAAGCGGGGCTTCGGGTCTACAAAAGCGTCTGCCGGTCGGATCTCCTTTGACGCGAGCTGCAGTGCATCACCCCCAGCGTCGAGGGTACACGGTGACGTGTTTGTGTGCAAACAAAGGGCAGGAGAGAGGGGTTGTCTGAAGAGCTTGTGCTGGTTGATGTGACTTCTTCGAATGAAATTGGCAGACTTCACACTTAGTTACTAATGCAGTTGCATCCTGGAGAGTAGTGGGCCAATAGAAACCCTGTCGGAATGCCTTACCGACAAGGGCTCTTGATCCTATGTGAGAGCCACATATGCCTTAATGTATCTCTGCCAACAGCTTCTGTCCATCTTTTCGGCAAATGCACTTCAATTTCATCCCATTTGGTCTTTTGCTGTGCAGAACGTTGTCCATGAACTGATACATACTTGACTGATGGGCTACTCTTTTAGCTTTTTCTTGCGCTTCAAGAAGTTCTTCTGTTTGAAGGAACTGGATGATCTCCTGTGCCCATGTTGGAGGTTGTGGCTCGACGACAAGGACTAAAGACATATCTTCAACCGCGGGAGTGTTAGTCTCAACGGCAAGGACTTGAGATCCTGTCGGAGTCTGCTACTCACCAGCAAGCTTGGCGTTATCTCCGGCAACTTCCTTGTCGATGGCTGCTGGGAACTCTGCCAGGAAGTACTTGCCGGTGTTCAACTTCCTTCTCTTATTCTACCTTGTTGGTGGTGTTACGGATGGCTGAGTCAAATGGAACACAAAAGTCCCTGGTTCCACAGGTAACTTGAGGGTGGCACGTTTTGACAGATCATCAGTGATGTTGTTTTCTGCACGACGAATGTGCTCTGTTTGCAATCCATCAAAGTGCTCTTCCAATTTACTCACTTCACCAATGTATGCTTCCATCAATGGGCTCTAATAATCCTTGTTTACTTGCTTCACAACAAGTTGTGAGTCGCCCCTGATAATGAGCTTTCTGATTCCAAGGTCTACAGTTATCATGAGACCAGCAAGTAGCCCTTCATACTCAACAATGTTGTTTGTTGCTTTCTCCCTGGGAAAGTGCATTTGAACTATGTCCTTGAGGTGCTCTTCAGTGGGTGCGACAAGCAGCACTCCAGCATCGGCGCCTTGCGGCGGAAAAGCCCCACCAAAGTACATAATCCAATCCTGAGTTGCTTCTTTGCCGGGGAGAGAAGTGTCTTGATTCTCTTCATTTGGCGTTGGCGTCCATTCTACAATGAACTCTGCCAAAGCTCTGCTCTATATGGTTGGAGTACTTTCAAACTTGAGATCAAAACTTGACAATTCCAACACCCACTCCGCAATTCTGCCGGTTGCATCTGGATTTCTTAAAATCCTCCACATCAGAAAGCGAGTGACGACGGTGATTTGGTGTGCTTGTAAGTTGTGGTGCAGCTTTCTTGAGGCCATGAGAAGACCAAAAAGTAGTTTCTACACACCATAATATCTTGACCTAGCCCCTTGGAGAAGAAAACTGACAAAATAAACTGGTCACTGCACCAACTTCTTCTTCGGCACTACTTGTTGTTCTGTTACATCTGCTTGTTCTGCACTTAACTTGTCGACACTTGGATTTGCCGGAGAGGATTCCGGCTTGTTGCTTGACAGTTCTGCATTAGCTGCTCTTTCGCCTTAAGCTTCCCTCTCGACCACTAGTGCAACGCTAACCACTTGATTCGTTGCCGCGAAATATAGCAACGACGACTCTTGTGGCTTTGGCGCAATTAGTGTTAGCGCAGAGGAGAGGTACTTCTTTAAATCTTGCAGCGCAGCCTCTGCTTCTGGTGTCCATTTCATTGGACCTGCCTTTTTCAAAATTTTGAAAAACGGCAAGGTAGGCTCAACAGATTTGGAGATGAGCCTGCTTAATGCAGCAATGCAGCCGGCAAGACGACGCACATCCTTGACGCGCTTTGGTGCTTCAATCTACTCAATTCCTTTGGTCTTGTTGGTATTTTCTTCAATTCCATGTTGAGATACAAAGAACCCGAGAAGCTTGTCGGATGGAATGCCAAACACACACTTCTCAGGGTTGAGCTTCAAATTGATCCTGCGCAGATTTGCAAACGTATCTTCTAGGTCTTGCATGAGGGTTGCTTTGTCCTTGGTTTTGACCACTATGTCATCCATATATGCTTCCACATTCCTGTGCAGCAGGGGTCCAAAATCAATCTGGACTGCTCTTGCAAATGTAGAACCAGCACTCTTTAATTCGAAAGGCATACATATAAAGTAATATGTGCCACACAAAGTGATGAATGTGGTTTTCCCTCATTCTCCTTGGACATGAAAATCTGTTGATGACCAAAATAAGCATCAAGGAAAGAGAGTAAATCACAACTGGCAGTGGATTCCATAATATGGTCGATGCGCGGCAAGGAAAAAAGATCTTTTGGACAAGCTTTATTGATGTCAGTGCAATCAATACAAAGTCTCCATTTTCCATTTGCCTTGCGCACTACAACTGGATTGGCCAACCATGTTTCTTGACCAGTTGATGTCAGTGTAAATCACAACCATGCTTTATTGATGGACTCTTCTGACTAGGCTTGCTGCTTGTAGTTTCTTGATCTCTTCGACAATGAACTGTTGTCATTCCAAAGCTTGCTTCCTGGCCTTCTACTTGACGGGCCATGCATGAGGGTAGACAGTGAGGTGGTGCTCAATTTCCTCCCTGGTAACATCGGGGATGTCAAATGGTTGCCACACAAACACATCGACATTCGCCCGCAGAAAGAGAACAAACGCGCTTTCCTATTTGTCATCGAGGGTGGAACTTATAGTGAAAGTACCATCCATGTCCTCCTCCTTGGCAGATACTTTCTTAGTTGTCGGTGGAGCTGCTTTGGATTTCTTGCTCTTGCCGGCAGAGCTCTCTGGCACATCCTCGACTGGAGAACATCACTCCGAAGAGGTGCACTTCCGGAGTCCTTGTCAGAGGTCTTGCCGGTCTTCTTACTCTTCTCCCCCGGGAGCTTTATCGGCACGAGTAAGTGCCTTGGCGGCAGATGTTGCAACTGCTTCCCTGTAGAGTTGATCAGCGCAAATGATCACATCCTTCTTGTCAGAATTTATGGTGATGACGCTCATCGGCCCTGGCATCTTCAGTGTGTTGTAGGCATAGTGTGATGCTGCCATGAACTTAGCCAATGCTGGGTGGCCAAGGATCCCATTATATGGCAATGGAATCTTGACGATGTCAAAGACGATCTTCTCCGTCATGTAGTTTAGCTCACTGCCAAATGTCACCGGTAGTGTGATCTTTCCCTTCAGCTGACTTCTTCCCAGATTGATCCCTTGAAATGTGCCTGTCTTCTTGGGATATTCATCAGAAAATTGCAGCCTCTTGATCACATATGGTGAGATCAAGTTCAAGCCAGCCCCACCATCAACCAGCATCTTTGTCACTTTGAGGTTGCGTATTGTCGGTGAAACCAACAACGACACGCAGTTCTGCAGTTAGGGTGGTCCTCGTCGTAAAAATGATGGGCGTGTTGGACCATTTGAGTGGCTTATGGGTGGCAACTGCTGGCTTTGCTGCATTGACCTCACGCACCCACTGCTTAAGTTGACGGTGAGAGGAGTGCAAAGATGCAGCTCCGTCAATGCACATGGCTTCTATGGCTTTCTGGAATTCATGCTCATTGGAATCGTCGCCGTTCTCTTCGCTCTCTTATTACTCACAAGTATAGGGGATCGTTTGTAGCCTTTTTCAATAAATAAGAGTGTCGAACGCAATGAGGAGCTAAAGGTAGAACAAATATTCCCTCAAGTTCTATTGACCACCGATACAACTCTACGCACACTTAACGTTCGCTTTACCTAGAACAAGTATGAAACTATTTTGTAGGTGATAGGATAGGTTTGCAAGATAAAACTAGATGTACTTAGCAAGATAAAACTATGAGAATTTTGCAAGATAATAAAATTTAGTTGTTTAGTAGAAATTTTTTTGTCACGCAAGAAGTTATTTGTCCTTAGGCAATCGATAACTAGACCGGTAATCATTATTGCAATTTTATATGAGGGAGAGGCATGAGCTAACATACTTTCCGTACTTGGATCATATGCACTTATGATTGGAACTCTAGTAAGCATCCGCAACTACCAAAGATCATTAAGGTAAAACCCAACCATATAATTAAGTATCAAGTCCTCTTTATCCTGACGCAACAACCCCCTTACTCGGGTATAAGCTTTTTCCACTCACGCCACCCACCATAAGCGAATCATGAACGTATTGAAACACCCTACAGCGGGAATCCCTCACGCTTGCACGACATTGAGGCATCATAGGACAGTAGAAAAATAAAACATACAACTCAAATCAATCACGATCATCGATCAACCCACAAGACAAAACGAATCTACTCAAACATCATAGGATGGCCACACATCATTGGATAATAATATGTAGAATTAAGCACCATGTTTAAGTAGAGATTACAGTAGGTAGAAGAGGTGTTACACCGTTTTATAGAGGAGGAGAGAGTTGGTGGTGATGGCGGCGAAGTTGTTGATGTAGATCACCGTCACGATGGTTTGCCCCGACGGTGTTTTGGCATCACCGGGAGAGAGGGGGAGAGAGCCCCCTCCTCCTCCTCCTTCTTCCTTGGACTCCCCCTAGATGGGAGGAGAGGTACCCCTCTGGTCCATGGCCGCCATGTCGGTGGAGGGGCAGGAGCCCCTCTGAGATTGGATCTCTCTCTGTTCTCTTCTGTTTTGCATTCCCGTTTTCTGGCCCTTCACCGTTTCTTAAATTCCTGGAGATCTTTAACTCCAATTGGGCAGAAATTTTAACACAATTTTTTTTCAGGATAATATCTTTCTTGTGGCAAAAGAAGGGGGTCAACCGACCTACGAGGAGATCATTAGACACCACGGCGCGCCAGACACTCCTGGCGCGCCCTGATTCCTAGTAGGCCCCTCGAGCATCGTCTTGCGTTGATTCTTCTTCCAAAAGTTCACACATATTCCAAAATAAATCTCCGTAAATTTTTATCGCGTTTGGACTTCGTTTAATATGGATATTCTGTGAACCAGAAAACATGCTGATACGTCCCTTTTGCATCATGTTTTCCTACTAATATTTATAATGTTTTTATGCATAATAATGCTTTATGGAGTAATTCTAATGACTTTTCTCTCATAATACGCAAGGTTTATACAAAGAGGGAGAATGCCGGCAGTTGGAATTTTGGACTTGGAAAAGTTACGTTAGGGTTACCTATTCTGGACATCTCCAAATGAGCTAAAAATTCACGGAGAAATATTTTGCAATATATGAAAAATATTGGAGCAAATAACTACCAGAGGGGGCCCACGAGGTGGCACAACCCAGCGCGCCAGGGAGCCTAGGGGCGCCCTTGTGGGTTGTGCCCTCCTTGACCCACCTCCGGTGCCCATCTTCTGGTATATAGGTCATTTTGACCTAGAAAAATCAGGGGGGGCTTTCGGGATGAAGCGCCGCCATGTTGAGGCAGAACTTGGGAAGGAACACTTTTGCCCTCCGGCAGAGTGATTCCACCGGGGGAACTTCCCTCCTGTAGGGGGAAATCATCATCATCGTCATCACCAACAACTCTCCCATCTTTGGGAGGGTAATCTCCATCAACATCTTCAACAACACCATCTCCTCTCAAACCCTACTTCATCTCTTGTGTTCAATCTTTGTACCGAACCTTAGATTGGTGCTTGTGGGTGACTGGTAGTGTTGATTACATCTTGTAGTTGATTACTATATGGTTTATTTGGTGGAAGATTATATGTTCAGATCCATTATGCTATTCAATACCCCTCTGATCTTGAGCATGATTATCATTTGTGAGTAGTTATATACTTTTGTTCTTGAGGTCACGGGAGAAATCTTGTTGCAAGTAATCATGTGAACTTGATATGTGTTCCATATTTTGACGGTATGTATGTTGTGATTCCCTTAGTGGTGTCATGTGAACGTCGACTACATGGCACTTCACGTTATTAGGGCCTAAGGGAATGCATTGTGGAGTAGTTATTAGATGACGGGTTGCTAAAGTGACAGAATCTTAAACCCTAGTTTATGCGCTACTTCGTAAGGGACTAATTTGGATCCGGAATGCTCTGGTTAGATTTTATCTTAATACTTTTCTTGTAGTTGCGGATGCTTGCGATGGGGTTAATCATAAGTAGGAGGTTTATTCAAGTAAGAACAACACCTAAGCACCGGTCCACCCACATATCAAATTATCAAAGTAGCGAACATGAATCAAACCAACATGATGAAAGTGACAAGATGAAATTCCCGTGTACCCTCAAGAACGCTTTGCTTATTATAAGAGACCATTTTGGCCTGTCCTTTTCCACAAA
The DNA here is from genome assembly GCF_018294505.1 of Triticum aestivum. NCBI lineage: Eukaryota > Viridiplantae > Streptophyta > Magnoliopsida > Poales > Poaceae > Triticum > Triticum aestivum. Next base: position 296,881,214 of record NC_057806.1, read on the forward strand.
AGGATTGGGCTACCTTGCTGCACTTTATTTACCATTACCGTTACTTGCTCGTTACAAATTATCTTGCTATCAAACTACTCGTTACCGACAATTTCAGTGCTTATAGAGATTACCTTGCTAAAAACGACTTGTCATTTCCTTCTGCTCCTCATTGGGTTCGACACTCTTACTTATCGAAAGGACTACGATTGATCCCTTATACTTGTGGGTCATCAACTCATCATGGCTCTTTTCTGGCGCCGTTGCCGGGGAGTGAAGCACTCTTGGTAAGTGGAAATCGCTAATGAAAAAATTGTTACTATGTGCTGAAATTTATTGTCACTTGTTACTATGGAGAGCAATCATTTGAGGGGTTTGTTCAGGGTATCTTCACCTCAACCCGAACCACAATTAGTTGCCCCTCAAACTACTACACCTACTGAAAATATTGGTTATGAAATTCCTTCGGGTATGATAGAACAACTGCTAGCTAATCCTTATGCAGGAGATGGAACTGAACATCCTGATATACACTTAATATATGTGGATGAAATATGTGGATTATTTAAGCTTGCAGGTTTATCCGGAGATGAAGTTAAGAAGAAGGTTTTCCCTTTATCTTTGAAGGAAAGCCATTGACATTGTATAGGCTATGCAATGATATTGGATCTTGGAATTGGAATCGGTTGAAATTGGAATTTCACCAAAAAAATTATCCTATACATCTAGTTCATCGTGATCAAAATTATATATATAATTTTTGGCCTCCTGAAGGAGAAAGTATCACGCTAGCTTGGGGGAGGCTTAAGTCAATGTTATATTCATGCCCCAATCATGAGGTCTCGAGAGAAATAATTATTCATAATTTTTATGCTCGACTTTCTCGTGATGATCAATCCATGCTCGATACTTGTACTGGTTCTTTATGAAGAAGACTATTGAATTCAGGTGGGATCTTTTAGAAAGAATTAAATGCAACTCTGAAGATTGGTAACTCGATGAAGGTAAAGAGTCAGGTATTAAGCTTGAGTTTGATTATGTTAAATGTTTTATGAATACTGATGCTTTTCAAAAGTTTAGCACTAAATATGGTCATGACTCTGAGATAGTAGCCTCTTTCTGTGAATCATTTGCTACTCATGTTGATCTCCCTAAGGAGAAGTGGTTTAAATATCACCCCCTATTAAAGAAGAAATTTAATAACCTGTAATAGCTAAAGATGAAACTATTATTTATAATGTTGATCCAGTTGTGCCTACTACTTATATTGAAAAACCACATTTCCCTGTTAAGATAAAGGAACATGCTAAGGTTTCAACTGTGGTTCGCAAAATTAATATTAGAGCACCAAAACATGCTGAACAAATTAAAGTAGAACCTAGTGTTGTTATGGTTAAATATCACCTGGTATAAAATATTAATGGGCATGTTATTTACTTCGGTGATGAAGCTGCCAGAATTGCCAAACCCGATGAAAAAGATAAACACAGACCTGTAGTTGGCATGCCTATTGTCTCGGTTAAAATAGGAGATCATTGTTATCATGGTTTATGTGATTTAGGTGCTAGTGTGAGTGTTATTCCTTTTACCTTATATCAAGAAATTATGAATGACATAGCACCCGCTGAAATAGAGGACATATATGTTACTATTAAACTTGCTAATGGAGACACCATCACACCACTTGGGATTGTTAGAGATGTTGAAGTCTTCTGGAGGAAAATAAAATACCCTACTGATTTTCTAGTCCTTGGTTCCTCACAAGATGACTTTTGTCCCATTATCCTCGGTGGACTTTTCTTGAACACTATCAGTGCCACTATAGATTGTCATAAACAAACCGTCAGTGTTAGCTTTGGTGATGAGTCTCATGAATTTAATTCCTCCAAGTTTAATAGACAACCTAATAAGAAAGAATTACCTAATAAGGATGAAATAATTGGTCTTGCTTCTATTGCCGTACCTCCTACTGATTCACTAGAACAATATTTGCTAGACCATGAAAATGATGTGCATATCACTATTGCAGGATGCTGCAAACGCGACACTATGATCAGAGACCCTTCGAGAAACTGTGTGCGATGCAATAATCGCAAACGGTGTTGTATGAAAACCTTCAGAAATGTATAAAACGTTTGCGATGACGGATGCATCAAACAGGGTTCAGGTTTTAGTTGTGTGTGCGATGAAGGGTATACGGTTCAGTTCAATTAACTGTTTGCGATGAGGAGGAACAAAAGAAACGGGCAGCCAGATGAAGGCGTGTGCGATACACAACATACGGTTCACTCGGATGAACTGTTTGTGATTAGACAACACAAAAGAAACGGTCAGCTAGATCAAGGTGTGTGTGATTGAGGGCATACACTTCAGAAGGATTCACTGTTTGCAATTAGGCAACAGAACAGAAACGGGTCAGCCAGATCAAAGTGTCTGCGATTGATGGCATATACTTCACATGGATGAACTGTTTGCGATTAGCCACAACAAACTGGAACAGTTAGATAGATCAACGTGTGTGCGCTAGACGGGCACACACTTTCTAATTAAAAGAACCATGTGCGATGGTGCTGACATTGCCTATTGCGGTGCACCCTATGATGCAAATGCCACATATGCGGCCGAGAAGGCGTACATCCCCACGTTACGCCTTCTGGGAATAGTGCTGCACTTATAACCGTCAGTAAATTTTGAGCATGCGTCCCTTCACATTCCAAATTGCAAACCTGTTCACACCGATCAAAACCTAAACGGTTTCCCACTTAGGAGTGTATTACTACGCGGTTATAAATACTACTACTCCGAGATGACTGCACATTCCTCCTAAAATCCTCATCCATAAAAAGTAAAAAACAAACAAGTCATTCATCATCGTTCCCTTGCGTCCGCCATGGCCAGCGTGAGTTCTGGGTCGAGAGATTGCCACCAGGGAGAGGCAAGCCTAGAAGCGGGAGCACGAGAGATGTCCCGCCTCGCCGCGAAAGCAGCCAACATGTCCCATCGCACGGCCGTAGTAGCAGAGAGGTCCTGCCGCGCCGCCGAAGCCGCACGGAGGACCTGCCGCGCCGTCGATGCAGCAGACTGGTCCGGCCGCGCCGCGAAAGTAGAATAGATGTCCCGCCGCGCCATGAATGCAGTAGAGATGTCCTCCCACGCTGCGACGACCTGGGAAATTGCCTCGCGGGTAGGCAAGGGCTCTTACAGGCGCATGCGTGCTCTCGTCCTCAGGCAGATGGATCAGATCTCCAGGTGGGCGTGGTTGCAAGATGACCTGCAAGCCTTGTTTGAACAGTCTACCCACGTCATCCGGCAACTAAATGAGAGCAATGCAAAGCTCTGGGCCGAGCGCGACCTGCTGAGGGCGAAGATCGTCGGAAGTGCGGAGCAGCAGGAGCAGACCACTGCCTTATTGAAGAGGACCGGCATCATCGTCGAGAAACTTATGGACGAGAATGCCATGTTGCGCATCGAGCGCAGAAGGCTGGTGGAGGAATCCGTGGATGCTCTCAACCAGCATCTTGAGGACAAGAAAGAGCTCGTCGCCGCCCACCGTGGAGACTAGTTCCTACTGTGGCTTCCTTCTTCTTTTGCCCTTGTGTATATCGGGAGTTGCCGCATGTGGCTTTTTTAATTATGTTTATAAATATGTAAGACAATTATTATCCAATGTCATCGTCCTTATATTCATCATGCTTGCTATAAGTCGCAGTCGGTGCTATATAGGTCCGTCGGATCTTACATCAAGATCTGTCCAAAACTTTCTCTTCGGATTTTCATTTTTCTCTCTTAAATCTCAGTCCAGTGAGACATATAGCCACGTCATAGAACATGTGCTCGGGCACCATTGATGGAGACGTTGGGAGGGAGGTGCGCGACGGGTAGCGGTCAAAATGGCTCTCCTCCCGATGAGCACGCACAGGGGTCTGATCGCACGCCTCCCGTACTGAAATAGCTACCCCGCACGACACCTCCTAGCCAATAAAAAAGGGGACGCGTGGCCGCACGTAATTGGTAAGTCGAACGCCCACGATTTCAATAATACTTGCATTTCCGATTTGTAACGTGACAACACTTGTTCCAAAATGACTTTGTTGATTGTTAATGTGTGCACTTTCGCAAATTGGATAGAAAAATTACCACATCATGTTGGTGCCATGTCATGAGACCATGCCAAGTTTCATGATTTTCAGGTGTGTTTTGGAATTACAGGAATTAAAAAACCAAGTTTCTCAATCTTTCTGGTCGAGCCACGATGCCCAGATGTTTGAATTTCACTCCCATCTCTTGCATGGGACCTAGAAATTCACCCAAGGACACACATGTGATTTTTGAAAAAAAAATTGGTGCACTGGAGCATGTGCTTTTAGTTCAAATTTGAATTATGCACATTAAATGCCCATAAACTCAATTAATGTATAAAAAAGGCCAAACGAACCCGGAATAATTTCAAAATTTAGCACGGTACTTCTATTTGTTCTAATCTAGCTGTGTAAAAAAATTAAGATGGGAGAAGGCAGTGTACGTATGTCGTTTCGCACACGGAGGTGACACGTTCCCTCTCGGAACCACGAGCCTTCTTGAGGGAAGTTTCGGTTTGCAAGAAGCTTACACCAAAGCTTGTCCCAATTCGGGCAAAAGAATTACCGCATCATGTTGGTGCCATGTCATGACACCATGCCAAGTTTCATGATTTTCAGGCGTGTTTTGGAATTACACGATTTAAAAAACCAAGTTTCTCAATCTTTTCGGCCGAGCCATGACGCCCAGATGTTTGAATTTCACTCCCATCTCTTGCATGGGACCTAGAAATTCACCCAAGGACACACATGTGATTTTTCAAACAACTTTGGTTCACTGGAGCATGTGCTTGTAGTTCAAATTTGAATTATGCACATTAAATGCCCACAAACTCAATTAATGTATAAAAAGGTGAAACGAGCCCGGAATAATTCCAAAATTTAGCACGGTACTTCTATTTGGTGTAATATGGCTGTGTAAAAAAATTAAGGCGGGAGAAGGCAGTGTATGTCGTTTCGCACACGGAGGTGACATGTTACCTCTCGGAACCACGAGCCTTCTTGAGGGAACCTCTGGTTTTCAAGAATTTTACACCAAAGCTTGTCCCAATTCGGCCAAAAAAATTACCGTAGCATGTTGGTGCCATGTCATGACACCATGCCAAGTTTCATGATTTTCAGGCGTGTTTTAGAATTACATGAATTAAAAAACCAAGTTTCTTAATCTTTCCGGCCGAGCCACGACGCCCAGATGTTTGAATTTCACTCCAATCTCTTGCATGGGACCTAGAAATTCACCTAAGGACACACATGTGATTTTTCAAACAACTTTGGTGCACTGGAGCCTGTGCTTGTAGTTCAAATTTGAATTATGCACATTAAATTCCCAGAAACTCAATTAATATATAAAAAAGGCGAAATGAACCCGGAATAATTCCAAATTTTAGAACGGTACTTCTATTTGGTCTAATCTGGTTGTGTAAAAAAATTAAGGCGGGAGAAGGCAGTGTACGTATGTCGTTTCGCACACGGAGGTGACACGTTCCCTGTCGGAACCATGAGCCTTCTTGAGGGAAGCTCCGGTTTGCAAGAGGCTTACACCAAAGCTTGTCCCAATTCGACCAAAAAATTACCGCAACATGTTGGTGACATGTCATGACACCATGCCAGGTTTCATGATTTTCACGCGTGTTTTGGAATTACAGGAATAAAAAAAACCAAGTTTCTCAATCTTTCCGGTCGAGCCACGCGCCCAGATGTTTGAATTTCAGTCCCATCTCTTGCATGAGACCTAGAAATTCACCCAAGGACACACATGTGATTTTTAAACAACTTTGGTGCACCGGAGCCTCTTCTTGTAGTTCAAATTTGAATTATGTACATTAAATGTCCAGAAACTCAATTAATGTATAAAAAAGGCCAAACGAACCCGGAATAATTCCAAAATTTAGCACGGTACTTCTATTTGGTCTAATCTGGCTGTGTAAAAAAATTAAGGCAGGAGAAGGCAATGTACGTATGTCATTTCGCACACGGAGGTGACACGTTCCCTCTCGAAACCACGAGCCTTCTTAAGGGAAGCTCCGGTTTGCAAGAAGCCTACACCAAAGCTTGTCCCAATTCGGCCAAAAAATTACCGCAGCATGTTGGTGCCATGTCATGAGACCATGCCAAGTTTCACGATTTTCAGGCGTGTTTTGGAATTACAGGAATAAAAAAACCAAGTTTATCAATCTTCTCAATCTTTCTGGCTGAGCCACGACGCCCAGATGTTTAAATTTCACTCTCATCTCTTGTATGGGACCTAGAAATTCACCCAATGACACACATGTGATTTTTCAAACAACTTTGGTGCACTGGAGCACGTGCTTGTAGTTCAAATTTGAATTATACACATTAAATGCGCAGAAACTCAATTAATGTATAAAAAAGGTCAAACGAACAAGGAATAATTCCAAAATTTAGCACGATACTTCTATTTGGTCTAATCCGCCTGTGTAAAAAATTAAGGCGGGGGAAGGAAGTGTACATATGTCATTTCGCACACGGAGGTGACATGTCCCCTCTCGGAACCAGGATCCTTCTTGAGGGAAGCTCCGGTTTGCAAGAAGCTTACACCAAAGCTTGTCCCAATTCGGCCAAATAATTTACTGCAGCATGTTGGTGCCATGTCATGACACCATGCCAAGTTTCATGATTTTCAGCCGTGTTTTGGATTTACAGGAATTAAAAACTCAAGTTTCTCAATCATTCCGGCCGAGCCACGACACCCAGATGTTTGAATTTTATTCCCATTTCTTGCATGGGACCTATAGATTCAACCAAATACACACATGTGATTTTTCAGCAAACTTTGGTGCATTGGCACTGGTGCGCGTCGGTCCTAAACAAACGGTTTTTAACCCCTTTCCATGACGGCATTTGGAACCGTCGCCAAGTGAGTGTGTGTGATAGGGCGTCCTTCCCACACGACCCAGAAATCGTTGGGGATAGGCCCTCCTGGGACCCAGGCTGGGGCCGTGTGCGATCAAGCGAGGCATCGAAACCCAATCATTTCCGTAGGTATGTACATCCCACATGGTAATCCGAGAAAATCATTTTCGTAGGTATGTACATCCCACACAGTAATCCGAGAAAATCATTTCCGTAGGTATGTACATCCCACACGGTGAATCCCAGAAAAACTTTCCATTCGTATGTATATCACACACAGTCAATCCAAGGAATACGTTTCCGTTCTTATGCACATCCCACACAGTCAATCCACAGAAAACGTTTCCGTTTGGACATATATCCCACACAGTTTCATGTGTAGGCTCGTTTCTGAAAGGTGTAACTATCTGCTACCTCTTGAGCACTGCGTTGGATTTCCCCGAAGAGGAAATGATGATGCAGCAAAGTAGCGTAAGTATTTCCCTCAGTTTTTGAGAACCAAGGTATCAATCCAGTAGGAGGTTGCGCGCGCGTCCCCTAGTACCTGCACAAAGCAAATAACTCCTCGCAACCAACGCGATAAGGGGTTGTCAATCCCTTCACGGTCACTTATGAGAGTGAGATCTGATAGATATGATAAGATAATATTTTTGGTATTTTTATGATAAAGATGCAAATAAAATAAAAGCAAAGTAAAAGGCAAAGGAAATAACTAAGTATTGGAAGATTAATATGATGAAGATAGACCCGGGGGCCATAGGTTTCACTAGTGGCTTCTCTCAAGAGCATAAGTATTCTATGGTGGGTGAACGAATTACTATTGAGCAATTGACAGAATTGAGTATAGTTATGAGAATATCTAGGTATGATCATGTATATAGGCATCACGTCCGAGACAAGTAGACCGACTCCTGCCTGCATCTACTACTATTACTCCACTCATCGACCGCTATCCAGCATGCATCTAGAGTATTAAGTTCATGAAAATAGAGTAACACCTTAAGCAAGATGACATGATGTAGAGGGATAAATTCATGCAATATGATAAAAACCCCATCTTGTTATCCTCGATGGCAACAATACAACATGTGCCTTGCTGCCCCTATTGTCACTGGGAAAGGACACCGCAAGATTGAACCCAAAGCTAAGCACTTCTCCCATTGCAAGAAAGATCAATCTAGTAGGCCTAACCAAACTGATAATTCGAAGAGACTTGCAAAGATAACCAATCATACATAAAAGAATTCAGAGAAGATTCAAATATTGTTCATAGATAATCTTGGTCATAAACCCACAATTCATCGGTCTCAATAAACACACCGCAAAAATAAGTTACATCGAATAGATCTCCACAAGAGAGGGGGAGATCATTGTATTGAGATCCAAAAAGAGAGAAGAAGCCATCCAGCTAATAACTATGGACCCGAAGGTCTGAGGTAACTACTCACACTTCATCGGAGAGGCTATGGTGTTGATGTAGAAGCCCTCCGTGATGGACGCCCCCTCCGACAGAGCTCCGGAACAGGCCCCAAGATGGGGTCTCGTGGATACAGAAAGTCGCGGCGGTGGAATTAGGTTTTTGGCTCCGTATCTGATTGTTTGGGGGTACGTAGGTATATATAGGAGGAAGGAGTACGTTGGTGGAGCAACAGGGGGCCCACGAGGGTGGAGGGCGCGCCTGGGGAGGGGGGGGTATGCGCGCCCCCTACCTCATGGCCTCCTCCTTTGTTTCTTGACGTGGGGTCCAAGTCTCCTGGATCATATTCGGTGAGAAAATCATGTTCCGAAGGTTTCATTCCGTTTGGACTCTGTTTGATATTCCTTTTCTTCGAAACCCTAAAATAGGCAAAAAAACAACAATTCTGGGTTGGGCCTCCGGTTAATAGGTTAGTCCCAAAAATAATATAAAAGTGGATAATAAAGCCCAATAATGTCCAAAATAGTAGATAATATAGCATGGAGCAATCAAAAATTATAGATACGTTGGAGATGTATCAAGCATCCCCAAGCTTAATTCCTGCTCGTCCTTGAGTAGGTAAATGATAAAAATAGAATTTTTGATGCGGAGTGCTACTTGGCATAATTTTAATGTAATTCTTCTTAATTGTGGTATGAATATTCAGATTCGAAAGATTCAAGATAAAAGTTCATATTGACATAAAAATAATAATACTTCAAGCATACTAACAAAGCAATCATGTCTTCTCAAAATAACATGGCCAAAGAAAGTTATACCTACAAAATCATATAGTCTCGCTATGCTCTATCTTCACCACACAAAGTATTTAAATCATGCACAACCCCGATGACAAGCCAAGCAATTGTTTCATCTTTTGACATTCTCAAACTTTTTCAATCTTCATGCAATACATGAGCGTGAGCCATGGATATAGCACTATAGGTGGAATAGAATGGTGGTTGTGGAGAAGACAAAAAGGGAGAAGATAGTCTCACATCAACTAGGCGTATCAACAGGCTATGGAGATGCCCATCAATAGATATCAATGTGAGTGAGTAGGGATTGCCATGCAACGGATGCACTAGAGCTATAAGTATATGAAAGCTCAAAAAGAAACTAAGTGGGTGTGCATCCAACTTGCTTGCTCAGGAAGACCTAGGGCATTTTGAGGAAGCCCATCATTGGAATATACAAGCCAAGTTCTATAATTAAAAATTCCCACTAGTATATGAAAGTGACGAAATGAGAGACTCTCTACTATGAAGATCATGGTGCTAATTTGAAGCACAAGTGTGGTAAAAGGATAGTAGCATTGCCCCTTCTCTCTTTTTCTCTCATTTTTATATTTGGGCCTTTTCTCTTTTTTTATGGCCTCTTTTCTTTCCCCTTCTTTCGTCCGGAGTCTCAGCTCGACTTGTGGGGGAATCATAGTCTCCATCATCCTTTCCTCACTGGGACAATGCTCTAATAATGATGATCATCACACTTTTATTTTCTTACAACTCAACAATTACAACTCGATACTTAGAACAAAATATGACTCTATATGAATGCCTCCGGCGGTGTACCGGGATATGCAATGACTCATGAGTGACATGTATGAAAGAATTATGAATTGTGGCTTTGCCACAAATATGATGTCAACTACATGATCATGCTAAGCAATATGACAATGATGGAGTGTGTCATAATAAATGGAATGGTGGAAAGTTGCATGGCAATGTATATCGGAATGGCTATGGAAATGCCATAATAGGTAGGTATGGTGGCTGTTTTGAGGAAGGTATATGGTGGGTGTATGATACCGGCGAAAGGTGCGCGGTATCAGAGAGGCTAGCAATGGTGGAAGGAAGAAAAGTGCGTATAATCCATGGACTCAACATTAGTCATAAAGAACTCATATACTTATTGAAAAAATCTACAAGTTATCAAAGAAAAGTATTACACGCATGCTCCTAGGGGGATAGATTGGTAGGAAAAGACCATCGCTCGTCCCCGACCGCCACTCATAAGGAAGACAATCAATAAATAAATCATGCTCCGACTTCATCACATAACAGTTCACCATACATGCATGCTACGGGAATCACAAACTTTAACACAAGTATTTCTCAAATTCACAACTACTCAACTAGCACAACATTAATATCACCATCTTCATATCTCAAAACAATTATCAAGCATCAAACTTCTCATAGTATTCAACACACTCATAAGAAAGTTTTTACTATTCTTGAATACCAAGCATATTAGGATTATTTAGGCAAATTACCATGCTATTTAAGACTCTCAAAATAATCTAAGTGAAGCATGAGAGATCAATAGTTTCTATAAAACAAATCCACCACCGTGCTCTAAAAGATATAAGTGAAGTACTGGAGCAAAACTATATAACTCAAAAGATATAAGCGAAGCACATAGAGTATTCTAACAAATTCCAAAACATGTATGGCTCTCTCAAAAGGTGTGTACAGCAAGGATGATTGTGGTAAACTAACAAATAAAGACTCAAATAATACAAGACGCTCCAAGCAAAACACATATCATGTGGTGAATAAAAATATAGCTCCAAGTAAAGTTACCGATAGAAGTAGACGAAAGAGGGGATGCCTTCCGGGGCATCCCCAAGCTTTGGATTTTAGGTGTCCTTAGATTATCTTGGGGGTGCCATGGGCATCCCCAAGCTTAGGCTCTTGCAACTCCTTGTTCCATAATCCATCAAATCTTTACCCAAAACTTGAAAACTTCACAACACAAAACTCAAAGTAGAAAATCTAGTGAGCTCTGTTAGCGAAAGAAAACAAAAGTCCACTTCAAGGTACTGTAATGAACTCATTCTTTATTTATATTGGTGTTAAACCTACTGTATTCCAACTTTTATATGGTTTAAAAACTATTTTACTAGCCATAGATTCATCAAAATAAGCAAACAACACACGAAAAACAGAATCTTTCAAAAACAGAACAGTCTGTATTAATCTGTAACTAGCGCAAGATCTGGTACCCCAAAAATTCTAAAATAAATTGCTGGACGTGAGGAATTTATCTATTAATCATCTTCAAAAATAATTAACTAAATAGAACTTGCCAAATAAAAATGGCAGCAGTTCTCGTGAGCATGAAAGTTTCTTTTTTTTACAGCAAGATATCAAGACTTTCCCCAAGTCTTCCCAACGGTTCTACTTGGCACAAACACTAATTAAACACAAAAACACAATCAAAACAGAGGCTAGGTAAATTATTTATTTCTAAACAGGAGCAAAAAGCAAGGAATAAAAATAAAATTGGGTTACCTCCCAACAAGCGCTATCGTTTAACGCCCCTAGCTAGGCATAAAAAGCAAGGATAGATCTAGGTATTGCCATCTTTGGTAGGCAATCCATAAGTGGCTCTCATAATAGATTCATAAGGTAATTTAATTTTCTTTCTAGGAAAGTGTTCCATGCCTTTCCTTCATGGAAATTGGAATCTAATATTTCCTTCCTTCATATCAATAATTGCACCAATCATTCTAAGGAAAGGTCTACCAAGAATAATAGGACATGAAGGATTGCAATATATGTCAAGAACGATAAAACATACGGGCACATAATTCCTATTTGCAACAATAAGAAAATCATTAATTCTTCCAATAGGTTTCTTAATAGTGGAATCCGCAAGGTGCAAGTTTAGAGAGCAATCATCAAAATCACGGAAACCTAACAAATCACACAAAGTCTTTGGAATCGTGGAAACACTAGCACCCAAATCACATAAAGCATAGAACTCATGATCTTTAATCTTAATTTTAATAGTTGGTTCCCACGCATCATAAAGCTTTCTAGGGATAGAAACTTCTAATTCAAGTTTTTCTTCATAAGATTGCATCAAGGCATCAACGATATGTTTAGTAAACGCTTTATTTTGACTATAAGCATGAGGAGAATTTAGAACGGATTGCAACAAGGAAATACAATCAATCAAAGAGCAATTTTCATAATTAAATTCCTTGAAATCCAAAATAGTGGGTTTAGCAACATCTAGGGTTTTAATTTCTTCAATCCCACTTTCATCAAATTTAGCATCAAGAACTAAAGACTCTGAATTTTTGGAATGTCTTCTAGGTAAAGGTGGATCATATTCAGTCCCATCATTATTAAGATTCATATTGCAAAACAAAGATTTAATAGGGGACACATCAATAACTTTTAGATCTTCATCTTTATTTTTATAGGAACTAGAAGAACACGCTCTTATAAAGGCATCTTTTTTAGAACACATCATAGCGGTTCTTTCTTTGCATTCATCAATGGAAATTCTCATGGGTTTGAGAGACTCATTGATATCATTCTTAGGTGGAATAGATCTAAGTTTCAAAGAATCAACATCAAGAGAAATTCTATCAATGTTCCTAGCCAAATCATCAATCTTAAGCAATTTTTCTTCAATCAAAGCATTGAAATTCTTTTGCGAAGTAATAAATTCTTTAATATTAGATTCAAAATCATAGGGCATCTTATTATAATTTCCATAAGAATTGTTGTAGGAATTACCATAATTATTAGAGGGATTACTAGGATAAGGCCTAGGATTAAAATTTCCTCTATAGCGTTGTTACCAAAATTGTTCCTACCAACAAAATTCACATCCATAGATTCATTATTATTCTCAATCAAAGTAGACAAGGGCATATCATTAGGATCAGAATAAACACTCTTACTAGCAAATAATTTCATAAGTTCATCCATCTTTCCACTCAAAACATTAATTTCTTCTATTGCATGCACCTTTTTATTAGTAGATCTTTCAGTATGCCATTGAGAATAATTAACCATAATATTATCTAGGAGTTTAGTAGCTTCTCCTAAAGTGATTTCCATAAAAGTGCCTCCTGCGGCCAAATCTAAAAGATTTCTAGAAGCAAAGTTCAATCCAGCATAAAAATTTTGTATAATCATCCACAAATTCAAACTATGAGTAGGGCAATTACGTATCATTAATTTCATCCTCTCCCAAGCTTGTGCAACATGTTCATGATCAAGTTGCTTAAAATTTATAACATTGTTTCTAAGGGAGATGATCTTAGCGGGAGGAAAATACTTAGATATAAAAGCATCTTTGCACTTGTTCCAAGAATCAATACTATTTTTAGGCAAAGACGAAAACCAAGCTTTAGCATGATCTCTAAGCGAAAAAGAAAATAGCTTCAATTTAACAATACCATTATCCACATCTTTCTTCTTTTGCATATCACACAAATCAACGAATCTATTTAGATGGGTAGTGGCATCTTCACTAGGAAGGCCGGAGAACGGATCTTTCATGACAAGATTCAGCAAAGCGGCATTAATTTCACAAGATTCAGCATCGGTAAGAGGAGCAATCGAAGTGCTAATAAAATCATTGTTGTTGGTATTGGTAAAGTCACACAATTTAGTGTTATCTTGAGCCATCGTGACAAGCAAGCAATCCAACACACAAGCAAACAAAAAGCAAGCGGGCAAAAAGAGACAAATAGAGAAAGAGAGGGAGGATAGAGAGAGAGGGCGAATAAAACGACAAGGGTGAAGTGGGGGAGAGGAAAACGAGAGGCAAATGGCAAATAATGTAATGCGGGAGATAAGGATTTTGATGGGTACTCGGTATGTTGACTCAACGGCGCCAGAAATTGCTTGTTGTCGGGAGTCAAATCTTGACTTGCGCGAACCTCCCCGGCAACGGCGCCAGAAATTCTTCTTGCTACCTCTTGAGCAATGCGTTGGATTTCCCCGAAGAGGAAAGGATGATGCAGCAAAGTAGCGTAAGTATTTCCCTCAGTTTTTGAGAACCAAGGTATCAATCCAGTAGGAGGTTGCGCGTGCGTCCCCTAGTACCTGCACAAAGCAAATAACTCCTCGCAACCAACACGATAAGGGGTTGTCAATCCCTTCACGGTCACTTATGAGAGTGAGATCTGATAGATATGATAAGATAATATTTTTGGTATTTTTATGATAAAGATGCTAAGTAAAATAAAAGCAAAGTAAAAGGCAAAGGAAATAACTAAGTATTGGAAGATTAATATGATGAAGATAGACCCGGGGGCCATAGGTTTCACTAGTGGCTTCTCTCAAGAGCATAACTATTCTATGGTGGGTGAACGAATTACTATTGAGCAATTGACAGAATTGAGCATAGTTATGAGAATATCTAGGTATGATCATGTATATAGGCATCACATCCGAGACAAGTAGACTGACTCCTGCCTGCATCTACTACTATAACTCCACTCATCGTACGCTATCCAGCATGCATCTAGAGTATTAAGTTCATGAAAACAGAGTAACGCCTTAAGCAAGATGACATGATGTAGAGGGATAAATTCATGCAATATGATAAAAACCCATCTTGTTATCCTCGATGGCAACAATACAATACGTGCCTTGCTGCCCCTACTGTCACTGGGAAAGGACACCGCAAGATTGAACCCAAAGCTAAGCACTTCTCCCATTGCAAGAAAGATCAATCTAGTAGGCCAAACCAAACTGATAATTCGAAGAGACTTGCAAAGATAACCAATCATACATAAAAGAATTCAGAGAAGATTCAAATATTGTTCATAGATAATCTTGTTCATAAACCCACAATTCATCGGTCTCAACAAACACACCGCAAAAAGAAGATTACATCGAATAGATCTCCACAAGCGAGGGGGAGATCATTGTATTGAGATCCAAAAAGAGAGAAGAAGCCATCTAGCTAATAACTATGGACCCGAAGGTCTGAGGTAAACTACTCACACTTCATCGGAGAGGCTATGGTGTTGATGTAGAAGCCCTCCATGATGGATACCCCCTCCGGCGGAGCTCCGGAACAGGCCCCAAGATGGGATCTCGTGGATATAGAAAGTTGCGGCGGTGGAATTAGGTTTTTGGCTCCGTATCTGATCGTTTGGGGGTACGTAGGTATATATAGGAGGAAGGAGTACGTCGGTGGAGCAACAGGGGGCCCACGAGGGTGGAGAGCGCGCCTGGGGGGGGGGGGTAGGCACGCCCCCACCTCATGGCCTTCTCCTTTGTTTCTTGACGTGTGGTCCAAGTCTCCTGGATCATATTCGGTTAGAAAATCACGTTCCCGAAGGTTTCATTCTGTTTGGACTCCGTTTGAAATTCCTTTTCTTTGAAACCCTAAAATAGGCAAAAAGACAGAAATTCTAGGCTGGGCCTCCGGTTAATAGGTTAGTCCCAAAAATAATATAAAAGTGGATAATAAAGCCCAATAATGTCCAAAACAGTAGATAATATAGCATGGAGCAATGAAAAATTGTAGATACATTGGAGACGTATCACTATCACACATGGTCTTCCTTGGTTACGGTTTGCTTTTATCAACTATATCACACACGATTTGATGAAGAAAACTGTGTTGCATTAGGCTATCCATCACAAGTGCTTTACTGCTAGAACCATTTGCAAAGATCCATTACAGATTTAGCAGGTTTATTAGTTTACAATTAATAATTCCAGTATTACACAAATTCACATTTCATATCAAACAATTGTTTCCCAGATTCATATTAGGCACATAAATATATTATAACATCACAGTACGGTAGCTACATGAAAACATCACAGTACAACATATAGCTAGTTCAAGTTCATAAGAACAATATATTCATTTCCCTAATTGAGATCATCCAGGCTCGTCTTATCCACCTCTGCTTTCTGTTCAGTAAGAACCCGTTTTGCACGGGCCAACTGGGAAAGTGCCTCCTCCTTCGCCAACACCATCTTAGCAAAGTATGATTTAAAAAATCCGAGCTCATTCTCCACCTTCAACTTTTTATCCCGCATCTTGAAATATGCTTCAGCGTTGACAAGACTTTCTTTAAGCCTACGTGTGTTCTCTTCCTCATACATGCTCCAGAGCTTCGTTAGGCACATCTTCAATGACTGTGGCCACTCTTGATCAAACCACTCCAAGTAAGAACACTTCCGTTCATCCTATAATATTTAAAACTAGATCAGTAACAATTATAGGGGAAATGGGTTTATAGCAACATAGAAAATCACAAATGTTTATTTTGAAAAACTGAAGAAACATGTTAATTATGACATATCTTCTCAAAAAGATCAATGTGCAAATGAATAATTGGTACTGAGACAACAACCAAATTCTGGAACATCAGAAGCTATAATTAACTACAACGACGCTACAAGTTCTTACTCATGTACAATAAATAACAAATTGAACATTTTATGAGGAAGGTAAATATAACTGCAACAACATAGCGACAGTGTTTGGATGACAGCAAATTGATACTAACAGGTGTGTACATGCACAAATTTAGTAACATAGAACTAATAGCACTAAGGCCGCCCACTATGTATGCCAAAACTGGGGTAAAGACAACTGTTCCTACATCTCGCACCGGTGCCCTGCACTAGCGAGCCGATGCAGCGGAAAAAAACCAGGGACCCGGACTCCGGAGCACGTAGTTGCTCCGATGCCCAGTTCCTTCATGCCATAAAGATTTAGTATTTTACTGCTTGGCTGCTCGGATGTGTGCACCAAAGTTGGCTGCAAAAACTGCTGAAGCAGTGCCAAATAATTTTCTAATGGCACCGCCGATGAGATGGCAACAATTTATGATACTAGGTACAAACTGTGACACTGTCTTAGGATGCGTTTGGTTTAAGGTGTGGTATGAATGGGTTGGGACCGTGACAGTGTCTGAATCACATCTAACAAATGATTTGTAACAACGAAAGAGGGTCTAGCCTTCTCTGCACATGCCAGAAACTTCCTCCCACTATCCACAGAATCAAACGCAGCTAGCTTCATGCATGGAGATTGATGGTGACAACGAGCAGATAGATCTTCAGCCACCCCACTCCATTCGTTGCCACTGATGGTCTTAGGGAGCTACAAGAGGAAGAAATGACTCAAATCGACCTCTGGGTTAAAAACCTTCATTCCAAGTCATAGCCCAAGAGAGAGAAGAGTGGCATACCCGGGTGGTGAAGGAGTAGTTGCCGGAGGAGGAACCGCTGGAGATGTCTTTGAAGAAGACCATGGCGACCCCGGCGGTAGGATGCGAGGCGGCTAGCAAGGAAGGAGGAAATAGGGGAAATGTGACTTTTGGTCGGGGAGAAAAGGGGTGGGGAAGGGGGCGGGGGTAGATATTTTGGAGGTAGGCCAAAATTTTGGAAATGTGAAGGGAAACTTTGTGCACGGTGCCACCGGACCATTCACTTTGAACGATTGTGTGCATCGCAAACGATTCTTCTGCTTTAAGCGCATGGGATGAGTTTGATAATTCAAATTTTGGTCTCAAGGCATGGGCACATTCACTTTGAACGTGCGCGGTGCCGCCGGACCATTCACTTTGAACGATTGTGTGCATCGCACACGCATGGGATGAGTTTGATAATCCAAATTTTGGTGGAAATTTCCCCGGGTACGTCATTGCATAATTTAACATCGCTTGCTAATTTGGGCACACAAAAGAGCATACAACAGACAAGCCACACTTACTGAATCAAGCAATTTTAGTAATTACACAGAGCCAGCAGACATACCAGCATTAAAAACAAAGCCTAAGTACGCATAATTAAAAATCCGACGCCGCGCTGGCCTATGCATCACCGGTGTGAGATGAGACGTCGATGACGTGTCCTGGAGACATGCCGCCGTTGGTGGACTCCGCGTCCCCCCTGCTAGAGTCGACCGTGTCCTCGTCCTCGTCCTCGGCGCCGCCCTCAAGGTTGTAGTACTCGTATTAGTGGATGCGCCAGAGCTCGCGTTGGTACTCCACCGCCGATTCCTCGATGGACAGACTCTTCTCTACCTCGACCTCGGCCATGCGCAACTCCTCCTCCCAGCGCTCCTCGATCTCCATCGCCTCCTGCATCTCCAGCTCCCGCTCGGCGACCTCATGAGGAAGCAGGTGCTCCATGGCCACCGTCGCATTTTCAGATGTGGGTTGCATGCTGGTGTCCGAGCTGGCCTGGAATATCTTGGCATGTGCATCCTCGATCTTGCCATGGATGGCCTCGACCCGGGCCAGGGCGACATCAGCGGCACGGACGGCAGCTCGAGCGCTCTCGGCATTTGCAGGCATCATCGCAGCAGCAGCTGCAGCCGTCTCGGCTGCTGCAACTGCCCTGTCGGCTGCCGCAGACACCCTCTCGGCGGAAGCGGCCGTGCTCAATGCGCATGCGGCAGTGCTCGGGGGGGGGGGGGGGACGCGGCCATCGTACGGGCCTCCACAAAGCATTTCCACGGCGTCATCTTTGCAAGAAGGGAGTGCGGGAATGGGGATCGAGATTCGTGGATTCGGGGGTTGCCGGCACTAGAGCAGACGAGCCGGCGAAGCTTAAGGAGGGAAACTTAAATAGACCCAGATATTTTCATCGCAAACGGTTCCTAGAAAACAACTGTGTGTGATGTTGTAGATATTTTTTATTAGCTGTGAAAGAGAATTTGGAATAAAGTGCCAACAGATGGTGTTTTAAATGAACGAGAAATTTTGTAGTACTAATACAATTGTCATGTCAAATTTTGGAAAATTTCAGGGATCATTTGACCTTCTAAGACATTTAAGTGATTTTCTAGCCATTTAATGACCGTAATTGAAATTTGAACTACATGTACATGCAACAGCTAACCATAATGGTTTGAAAACTCATATTTCGTGTACTTGTGTGCGATTTAATTCCATGTCGAGTAAATTGGAAGAAATTTTCAAACATATTGGTCTAACGGCTATGACACAATTAAGCATGGAGTGACATGGCATTTTAATTCCAAAAAAATAAAAAAATAGAAACACATGAAACCTTGGTTGATGTAATGTCATGCCACCAAGATGATGTGGTAAAAAAATTGGCATGTTTGACCAAAGTTTGGACACACACCCCTCACAAACCGGAGCAACTCACTAGAAGGCTCGTGGTTCCGAGAGGGAACAATGCATGTTTGATGACGAATGGGAGATAGCTTCCTCTTACGGCCTTCAAAAAAATTTCTACGTCTAACATGCACTACCACAACTGTAATGTGATTTTTTTGAAAATTCTAGGGGTCATTTGACCTTTTAAAGACATTTAAGTGATTTTCTAGCCATTTAATGACCATAATTCAAATTTGAACTACATCTATATGCAACGCCTAACCAAAACGATTTGAAAAATCATATATGTGTACTTGTGTGCAAGTTAATTCCATGTGCAGTAAACTAGAAAGAATTTTCAAACATATTTGTATCACGACATGGACACATATGCATGAATACATATGCATGGAGTGGCATGGCATTTTAATTCCAAAAAAATCAGAAACACATGAAACCTTGGTTGATGTAATGTCATGCCACCAAGATGATGTGGTAAAGAAATTGGCATGTTTGACGAAAGTTTGGACACGCACCCCTCACAAACCGGAGCAACTCGCTAGAAGGTTCGTGGTTCTGAGAGGGAACAATGCATGTTTGATGACAAACGGGAGATAGCTTCCTCTTACGGCCTTCAAATTTTTTCTACGTCTAACGTGCACTACTACAACTGTAATGTGAAATTTTAGAAAATTCTAGGGGTCATTTGACCTTTTAAAGACATTTAGGTGATTTTCAAACCATTTAATGATCGTAATTCAAATTTGAACTACATCTACATGCAATGCCTAACCAAAACGGTTTGAAAAATCATATATGTGTACTTGTGTGCGAGTTAATTCCATGTGCAGTAAATTATAAAGAATTTTCAAACATATTCGTCTCACGACATGGAGACATGCATACGTATGTATGGAGTGACATGGCATTTTAATTCAAAAAAAAATAGAAAAATGATCAGAAACACATGAAACCTTGGTTGATGTAATGTGATGCCACCAAGATGATGTGGTAAAGAAATTGACATGTTTGACGAACGTTTGGACACACACCCCTCACAAACCAGAGCAACTCGCTAGAAGGTTCATGGTTCTGAGTGGGAACAATGCATGTTTCATGACGAACGGGAGATAGCTTTCTCTTACGGCCTTCAAATTTTTTCCTACGTTTAACATGCACTAATACAACTGTCATGTGAACATTTGGTAAATTTCAGTGGTAATCTGACCTTTTAAAGAAATTTAAGTGATTTTCTAACCATTTAATGACTGTAATTCAAATTTGAACTACATCTACATGCAACGCCTAACCATAACGATTTGGAAAATCATATTTTTGTGTACTTGTGCGTGAGTTAATTCCACGTGCAGTAAATTAGAAGGAATTTCCAAACATATTGGTGTCAAGGGATGGGCACATGCCATGGCATTTTAATTCCAAAAAATAAAAAAATGATCAGAAAAACATGAAACCCTACTTGATTTAATGTCATCCACCAAGATGATGTGGTAAAGAACTTGGCATGTTTGACGAAAGTTTGGACACACACCCCTCATAAACCGGAGCAACTCGCTAGAAGGTTCGTGGTTCCGAGAGGGAACAATGCATGTTTGATGACGAACGGGAGATAGTTTCCTCTTACGGCCTTCAAAATTTTTCTACATTTAACGTGCACTACTACAACTGTAATGTGAAATTTTGGAAAATTCTAGGGGTCATTTGACCTTTTAAAGACATTTAAGTGATTTCCTAACCATTTTATGACCGCAATTCAAATTTGAACTACATCTACATGCAACGCCTAACCAAAAAGGTTTGAAAAAATCATATCCGTGTAATTGTGTGCGAGTTAATTCTATGTGCAGTAAATTGGAAGGAATTTTCAAACATATTGGTCTCATGACATGGACACATGCATATGTATGCATGGAGTGATATGGCATTTTAATTCAAAAAATAGAAAAATGATCAGAAACACATGAAACCTTGGTTGAGGTAATGTCATGCCACCAAGATGATGTGGTAAAGAAATTGACATGTTTGACGAACGTTTGGACACACGCCCCTCACAAACCGGAGCAACTCGCTAGAAGGTTCGTGGTTCCGAGAGGGAACAATGCATGTTTGATGACGAACGGGAGATAGCTTCCTCTTACGGCCTTCCAAATTTTTCCTACGTTTAACATGCAACTGTCATGTGAAAATTTGGTAAATTTCAGGGGTCATTTGACCTTCTAAAGACATTTAAGTGATTTTCTAACCATTTAATGACCATAATTAAAAATTGAACTACATCTACATGCAATGCCTAACCAAAACAGTTTGAAAAATGATATTTTTGTGTACTTGTGTGCGAATTAATTCCATGTGCGGTAAATTATAAGGAAATTTCAAACATATTGGTGTCAAGGCATGGGCACATGCATGGAGTGCATGCCATGGCATTTTAATTCGAAAAAATTAAAAAGTGAGCAGAAAAACATGAAACCTTGCTTGATTTAATATCATGCCACCAAAATGATGTGATAAAAAAATTGGCCTGTTTGACGAAAGTTTGGACACATACCCCTCATAAACCGGAGCAACTCACTTGAAGGTTCGTGGTTCCGAGAGGGAACAATGCATGTTTGGTGACGGACGGGAGATAGCTTCCTCTTACGACCTTCAATTTTTTTCCTATGTTTAATGTGCACTAATACAACTATCATGTGAAAATTTGGAAATTTTCAGGGGTCAGTTGACCTTTTAAAGACATTTAAGTGATTTTCTAACCATATAATGACCATAATTCAAATTTGAACTACATCTACATGCAACGCTTAACCAAGACGGTTTGAAAAATCATATTTTTGTGTACTTGTGTACGAGTTAAAAAATCATCAGACGGTGTAAATATCTGGTGTTCAAAAAAGAAAATGTAAAGATCTGGCAAGACAACCGCCCCCACACAATTGGCAGTCTATCTCGCGGCTCGAGGTTTGGTAGGTGAATGGCGGGGATCATTAATCAGACACGGTTCTGCATTGGAAACCGTCAGTTATTATGTTCACACGCGAGTTTTGGTTATTATGTTCACACACGAATTTTGCTGCGAGAATCTTGTGTAATTCAAACTACAATACTCATAAATTCCTGTGATCGGCATTTGTACTGTCCCCGTCGATCTATATTCCGGCCGAAAATAAATACTACCTTGCTCACATCGTCCCACCTGCATTCTCATCTACATCCTCCCCTCGCTCACCCCTCTCTCTCTCTCCAATCTCTTCCATGGCGTCGCTGGTCTACCCACGCGTGGACGAGGAGTCGCCGCCCCCCGAGGACGCTCACTCGATTAGCAGCGACGAGGACCCCTACGCGCCGCCTGACGAGGTTGCGGCGGACCCCCCAACTTTGGATTGGTTTTGGGGCCAGTACAATATTTGTCTGTGGAAGTCGCCGCCACCGGCTGAGAAAGCCAGGCAAGTAGCATTCAAGAAGGAGATGGTGGAGGAGGAAGCCAGGTACCAGGAGGCCTGTGAAGCCCGTGATGCCGCCTGGAAAAAGGAGGCGGCGGAGCTTTGGGGGCGGGCGCGTCATCATGCCGAGGAGGTGTACGAAGACGGGTACTTCGCGAGGAAGGTCATAGGTGCTGGGCGCCTCGTCGCTGCGTGGAGGTGGGACAATAAGCTCATGCGTGCCACCGACGAGAAGCTCCGGTGGGCGCCCAACGAAATGGCAAGATCGGCCGCGCGCGCCCGCCAACAAGAGGCAAATCGGTACGTCAAGCGCTACGAGGCAGAGGAGTTGGAGTACTGCCTCTGCACTGGGAAGACGCCGCTCACCAGGGAGCTGCTGGAATACTGGCCCCATGACGGATTATTAGTTTTAGTATTAATGATTTTCAATTTTATGCATTGTACCTAGTATTTAAGTATCATCACGTATATGTGATGATATTATATATATATATATATTCTGTGATGATCTAATGAACAATTAATATATATATTATGAATTCCATTTTCTATCTGTTTTTGTATACTAATTTGAATCTAGCTTTATCATCCACATATACAGAATGGAAAGATATACACACATTGAAACAGAACATATAAGAATGGAAAACAGAGTACACACATTGAAACAGAGCAATAAACAGAGCAATACTATGATTGCTATGAATACATAGCTATCCACATCGAAACGACTTTTTAAAATAAAACGCGTCCATGAGACCATGACCAGCAGCCCTTGCCTAGGGTAGCTCTTGGCTCTACCTGAACTCGTGCAGGCGTTCGTCCAAGCGGTCAACACGCTCGCTGTACATCTGGAGCGCGATCTCAAGATCCAAGTTGGCTATTTCATCAGAGATCACCAGCTCGAGGATGCGACGACCATGTTCCTCTATTGCGTCCAGGTGGACACCTGGGCCAAGGAGGTGGTTGAGCCTACGGACCAACGCGTTGGCATCCAGCGGGCCACAGACAAGGCGAACGGCGGCACCCATGCAAACAGTGCGGCGGGCGTCCGGTGCAAGTATGACGCAGCCGGCCTCTGGTGCAAGTACGACGCTAAGGGCCTCTGCCCAATCCTATTGAGGAATGGGGGTACTGATGGGACGTGTACCCAGCTGCGACGCCGTGTCGACAGCAGGCAAGCGTCGCTTGATTCGCTCTTGTTGTGCGGCGCACCGCGCCTCTTGCTCTGCGGTGCTCCAACGGTCTCGCCGTGCGGTGAGCCGCAGCCTATCGGCACAGACGCACCTAGCTTGCTCTGCGACACGCCATCAATCATGTTGTGCAGCGAGCTAAATCCTGTCGACGCTAACATGCCTATCTTGATCCACGATGCTCAAGCGCCATGCGCCAAAGGTCTGCTCAACCCTGGCGATGACGCGCATCACGGCATCGTCCATCGCGTTGCCGGTGAGCGCCTTGGCCTCGACGGGCCATGACGCCTGCTCGCTTTCCTCGTCGACGAGGTTGATGGCAGAGGCGGCGCTTTGGTGGGTTGGCATGCTTGGAAAAGGTGGATGTGCTACAGGCTGCGCTTGTCGCCTCCGTGCGTCGCGCCCCCCTATGCGCAATATAGCAGGGTGGCGGGAAACAGGTGAGGAAATGACGTGAAACGGTGGCGTGTTCATAAAACGCCATCAATTAATGGAAACTTAGCATCGAGCTAGCACAAGAAGTAGATGATGATCAGATGAACATGAACCACACTAGGGAACCCGTCGGTGATGAATTCATCAATCCCAAACGGTTGAATACTAGCAAACATTTGCCCACAACACACACGGCCTATTCCATCACAAATAGGTCGGATGGATCAACTGTATGCCATGTATCGCACATTGTCAAAAAATAATGCGGTAGACCTTCTTTAACATGTGTTAATAAATAAATAAAATAAAAAACAAGGACCTCAAGGTTAAATTTGCTTAGGGAATGGGGCATTTCAGTCATTTGAACAAAATGACTCATCCCATCACCTAATTTAACATCGACACAACTTCCCATCCAGTCACCCATCCGATGGCTGCTCCAGCCTGAGCACATTTAACTTGATAGTTTTCTTACATGAGCTACTGGTGGAACAGCTAGTCCTTGCTGATAGGAATGCCTCTTCACATCCTTATGGCATATCCGGATGACCGCCCGTCCCACAATGGCCAATAGATGTTGTGTAGATAGAGCATATCACATACGTCTTATTAGAAGCAATCGCCTGCGTTATTATCGGTCTTCGCACACATTTCTGATTACAGACCTGTTTGCCGCGTATCACACACATCTTGCTATATTGAACCATTTCTGTTCTCTTGCCTAATTATAAATAGTTCATCCGAGTGAACCGTATGCTATACATTGCACAACCCTTGATTGGGCTGGCCATTTCTTTGTGTTGCCTAATCAGAAACAGTTCATCCGAGTGAACTGTATGCTGTGTATCGCACACGCCTTCATATGGCTGCCCATTTCTTTTGTTCCTCCTCATCGCAAACAGTTAATTGAACTGAACCGTATGCCCTTCATCGCACACGCAACTAAAACCTGAACCATGTTTGATGCATCCGTCATCGCAAACGTTTTACACATTTCTGACAGTTTTCATACAGCACTGTTTGCGATTATTGCATCACACACAGTTTCTCGAAGGGTCTCTGATCGTAGTGTCGCATTAGCAGCATCTTGCAGTAGTGTGGAGCATGTGCTTGTAGTTCAAATTTGAATTATGCACATTAAATGCCCAGGAACTCAATTAATCCATAAAAATGCCAAACGAACCCAGAATAATTCCAAATTTAAACACGACACTCATGTACTAGTTGCATGTTCACTATACGTAAATGTTCTAGCAATTCAAACACTATCCTTTCCCTTTGTTACACAATTTTGTCTTTCAAAACATAATGAAAAAACCAGATATACCACAAACAATTTACAAGAAAGAATCATGTGGGATGTGATATAAAATATCTTGGCACCGAGCAAAATTGTTTTGCCACCGCGGAAATATCTATCTCCCCGCCCCC
Organism: Triticum aestivum; assembly: GCF_018294505.1. NCBI lineage: Eukaryota > Viridiplantae > Streptophyta > Magnoliopsida > Poales > Poaceae > Triticum > Triticum aestivum. The sequence continues at coordinate 296,906,971 of NC_057806.1, forward strand.
TCCCTCCTACCAAAAGCCACATTTCCACTATTCCTCCTTGCTTTACAAGTTCAAACCTTCACTGCTGCTTACTGGCAGCTCAGCCTCCTCGGCAGCAACCCTTCTTCTTGCAGCGCCGCCTCCTCGCCGGCTACCCTTCTTCTTGCGGCGTCGCCTCCTCGCCGGTGACCCTTCTTCTTGTTGCGCAGCCTCATCGATATGGTCAGGTAATCCACACCCCACCCACACCATCCTCCTCTTTTCCCGCCCCACATGCCCCGACTGACGGAGCGACACCTTACACCAAAATCACTGCCCCCTCCTCCAATTAAGCGCCGCCCACAGCCATTTTACAGGCAGTATAACGTGGAGCTAAGTAGCATGCGGCCACACGCGCGAATGAGGTCGCTATGGCTGACATGTGTGTCGACCACCAGATCTTGTAGGAGCACCTCATCTTCGAGGCCACTGTCGACACCACCGTGCGGTTGTCTACTTTAAAATACAGTTCGTGATGTTTTCTCGAGGCCACCTTTAGTGCCTTCTAGTGATTTGTCCTTTGTAATGTGCAATCTGATGTCCAGTTAACAGTTTGGTCCTCTGAAATGAAATGTTCAGTTAACACTTTGGTCCAACAATTGCTACATTTTGTAGTACTGTTCTCAAGCATTCTTTGTTTTGTTAACTGTCTTATCTTCTAGTACATGTTTCTATTCTGCAATGTTGTGCTCAGTTAACTATTTTGGTTCATTTGGTCTGCTGTCCATTTAACTGTTTGGTTCAGTTCTGCAATTTGATTTTAATTTGCTATGGGTACAACTTTGTATTGTTATGCATGTGACACCAATCGAATTTGGATGTACTCAATACATATTCTACTGATAGTATGGCAACTCTCAGTTAACCTGATCAAGATCTTCCTTATGTGTGTTGCAGGGAAACAATTGGAGACACTGCGGTTTACCATCGAGGTTTCTTCAAGCAGGGTCCTTTGGCTAATAGCACATTATTGTGAAGTTGCAGGAATCATTCTTATATTTAGGTTTCTTACAATTTGGTCTTGCACATGTAGGTCCTGCTGTTAGAGGCTTAGACCCACTGTTCGACCCATTTTGCATATGGGGAAATGAGATGTCCATGAATATCAGTCAGGTCAAGAAACTCAGGAAGATTGTTAGGATGAAGAAACTTGCGACGAATAATAGCAAGATCTTTGTTTTCACAATGAAGAAGACACCAGTCAACTATAGGATGGTACCAACTCTTTTACCTTGTTTTTACCCCTTGCGCCATTTCAAAATTTACAACAGTGATTTATGCATAGCTTTGTTTTCAGTACTTTTCAAAGCAGTTCACCGGTGAATACCTCTCAAACTACCTGCATGGTCAACAGGCGAGGAAGGTATTCATTCAACACCCACGGGACAATATTGAAGTCTTGCTGAAGAGGACGAAGGTTGGGCGGGCAATTATCCATAGGCACTGGCCTAAAGTTGCAAGGACATTCAACATCACTGAAGGCTCAATATTTGCCTTCCGCTTCTGTAGTTTCCCAGATGAGATTCATCTGTCTATTTACCGTGTATGATGCTACTTTCCAAAGGTTTTTGATGCTGCATGTAAAACTTGTTGCTGTCATGTAATGGCGTAACTGAGTGCCAAAGCTATCTGATGTAATTCGATTATGAAATCCTGGTTGCTTTTATACGGATATGAAATATCTGGCATGTTTTATAAGAAATACAGTTTGATTAGTACATGGATTATCAATAATAGGCTAATTACCCTGCTTATTGGGGTTTGCTATTGCAAACGGTTACTCAGACAACACCATGGGCGATGAACTCAAATAACCCGCACGGTTTCTGGAAAGTAGGCGTGTTCGATCAACTAACAATCACACACGGCTTCCGGAAGCGAACTGTTTGCGTTTGGCCACCTTGCACAAACGTTTCCACACAAAGAACTGTGTGGGATGTACATACCTACGGAAATGATTTTCTGGGATTCACAGTGTGGGATGTACATACCTACAGAAATGATTTTTGAGATTCACCGTGTGGGATGTACATACCTACGGAAATGATTTCTGGGATTCACCGTGTGGGATGTACATACCTATGGAAATGACTTCTGGGATTCACCATGTGGGATGTACATACCTATGGAAATGATTTCTAGGATTCACCGTGTGGGATGTACATACCTACGGAAATGATTGGGTTTCAATGCCTCTCCCGATCACACACGACCCCAGCCTGGGTCCCAGGAGGGCCTATCCTTGACGATTTCTGGGTCGTGTGGGAAGGACACCCTATCGCACACACTCACTTGGCTATGGTTCCAAATGCCGTCACGGGAAGGGGTTTTAAACTGTTTGTTTAGGACGTCGATGCACCAGTGTATGCATGAAAGAAATGAGATAGATAAGATCTTCTTTGAACAACGACCTCTGCTTAAACACAGTCTGCCTATTGAAACTCTAGGAGGTTGAGGGAGTCCTGGATTAGGGGGTGTCCGGATGGCCGGACTATACCTTCAGCCGGACTCCTGGACTATGAAGATACAAGATTGAAGACTTCGTCCCGTGTCCGGAAGGGACTTTCCTTGGCGTGGAAGGCAAGCTTGGCGATACAGATATGTAGATCTCCTACCATTGTAACCGACTTTGTGTAACCCTAACCCTCTCCGGTGTCTATGTAAACCGGAGGGTTTTAGTCCATAGGACAACATACAGAACAACAATCATACCATAGGCTAGCTTCCAAGGTTTAGCCTCTCCGATCTCGTGGTAGATCAACTCTTGTACTACCCATATCATCAATATTAATCAAGCAGGACGTAGGGTTTTACCTCCATCAAGAAGGCCCGAACCTGGGTAAAACTTCGTGTCCCTTGCCTCCTGTTACCATCCGGCCTAGACGCACAGTTCGGGACCCCCTACCCGAGATTCGCCGATTTTGACACCGACATTGGTGCTTTCATTGAGAGTTCCTCTGTGTCGTCGCTATTAGGCTTGATGGCTCCTACGATCATCAATGGCGATGCAGTCCAGGGTGAGACCTTCCTCCCCGAACAGATCTTCGTCTTTGGCGGCTTCGCACTGCGGGCCAATTCACTTGGCCATCTGGAGAAGATTGAAAGCTATGCCCCTGGCCGTCAGGTCTCGGAAGTTTAAACTACACGGCTGACATCCGCAGGGACTTGATCTTCGATGGATTCGAGCCACTGCCGAGTGCGCCGCACTGTCACGACGAGCATGATCTAGCTCTGCCGCCGAACAGTGCCCTCGAGGCCGCACCCACATCAGCTTCGACCCTTAATTCGGAGTCAACTGCGCCGATTGAGGATGGGTGGTTGGATGACGCCTCGGGGGCTGCGATCCCAATGGCGATCGAGCCGAACACCAACCCCGCACTCCGCGAGATTCTTGACTCCAAGGAGCCGGACTCCTTTCCGGACTCCGAACCCTCCGCGCCCCTGCCGATCGAATCCGATCGGGCGCCGATCATGGAGTTTACTACCGCGGACATCTTTCAGCACTCGCCTTTCAGCGATATTCTGAAGACACTAAAGTCTCTCTCTTTATCAGGAGAGCCCTGACCGGACTACAGTTAGCAAGGTTGGGATATGGACGATGAAGAAATTCAAAGCCCACCTACCACCCAGTTTGTAGCCACGGTCGACGATTTAACCGACATGCTCGACTTCGACTCCAAAGACATTGACGGTATGGACGCCGATGAAGGAGACGATGAAGAACCAGCGCCTATTGGGCCCTGGAAAGCCACCTCGTCATATGACGTATACATGGTGGACGCACCGAAGGATGACGACGAGGAGCGGAAGGACGCACCGAAGGCTTGTTCCCTCGAGAAGCAGTCAAAGCGGCGACGCAAGCGCCACCCCAAATCCCACCTCGATAGAAATAACGATCACACAGACCCAGCGCTGGAGCAGGGCGAACCGCTGCCGGACAATGGCAACCTGGATAATCAAACCGAACAAACAAATTCTATCAAGGATAATGGTCCGGATGACATAACGCCGGACAGGCACCCGGAGCAGCAGAATGCCCGTAAAAGGCTTGTTGCCACCGCGAGGAGTCTTAAAAAGCAGAAGCAAAGGCTCAAGGCTGCCCAAGACACACTCCAAATCAGATGGAGTAAAATACTCAACACAGCAGCGAGGTACGGCGACAATCGCCCCTCCAAGAGCTACCCAAAGCGGAAGCTACTACCTGAATTCGATGAGGAGGCCTCGGACCCCCACAACCAAATATCAAAGCAACCACCTGGCCGGATAGATGACCCCTCTACCAACACAGAGCGGCATACAACGCCACTCACAATACAACACGTGACCCATGCGAGGGCTCACACCCAAAGGACGGCGCAACAAGATCCATCTATGGGCCACGCAAGCGCGCCCCAGCATACAATGCAACACAACAAACATCCGAACAACGCGGTACACCCAGCTACAGGGGTACCGCACACCCCCTATGTTTCACCGATGAGGTGCTGGACCATGAATTTCCAGAGGGATTCAAACCCGTAAACATAGAGACATACGACGGAACAACAGACCCTGGGGTCTGGATTGAGGACTACATCCTTCATATCCATATGGCTCGAGGAGATGATCTCCACGCCATCAAGTACTTACCCCTCAAGCTCAAAGGGCCAGCTCATCACTGGCTTAAAGGCCTCCCCGAAAGCTCCATTGGAAGTTGGGAAGAGCTCGAAGACGCCTTTCGGGCAAATTTTCAAGGGACTTATGTCCGACCTCCGGATGCGGACGATTTGAGTCATATAACTCAACAGCCCGGAGAGTCAGCCCGAAAGCTTTGGAACAGGTTTCTTACTAAAAAGAACCAGATCGTCGACTGTCCAGACGCCGAAGCCTTGGCAGCCTTTAAGCATAGCGTCCGTGACGAATGGCTCGCCAGACACCTCGGCCAAAATAAGCCGAGAACGATGGCCGCATTAACAAGCCTATGACCCGCTTTTGCACGGGTGAGGACATCTAGTTAGCCAGATGCAGCACCAGCGACCCCAGTACATCTGAAGTTAGAGATGGAAACGGGAAATCACAGCGCAACAGCAATAACAAATGCCGAAATAAAGAAGACATCATGAAGGGCACGACAGTAAACGCCGGATTCAAAAGCTCTCGGCCAGGTCAAAAGCCGCGCTCTAAAGGCACCAGGGATGAACTATCCAGACTCAACAAAATTCTGGACCAAGTATGTCAGATCCATAGTACCCCTGGTAAGCCTGCTAATCATACCCACAGAGAATGTTGGGTCTTCTAGCAGTCCGCCAAGCTCAACGCCGTACACAAGGGGGAGGATACACCAAGTGAAGACGAGGACGAGCCTCCCAAGCAAGACACTGGGGAACAAAAGAAATTTCCACCAGAAGTCAAAACAGTAAACGTGTTACACGTGATCAAGGGAAAAAACAACGCGACACTCCCTGGAAAATATACCCAAGTGCATGTCATCACGAAGTCCTGCCACTGGTCGTCTCAACCGATCACTTTCGACCATCGCGATTACTCAGCAAGTATCCGACGCGCAGGATGGGCTTCCCTAGTATTAGACCCAGTAATTGGCGGATATCACTTCACGCGAGTCTTGATGGATGGTGGCAGCAATCTAAACCTAATATATCATGATACAATCCGCGGGATAGGGTTGGACCCAACAAAAATTCGCCATAGCAATACTACCTTTAAAGGAGTAACGCCAGGCCCAGGGGCTCGTTGTACGGGCTCCCTCCTACTACAAGTTATATTTGGCTCCCCCGATAACTTCCGTCGCGAGCATTTAACCTTCCACATCGCTCCGTTCCAAAGTGGCTATCAAGCACTGCTCGGATGCGAAGCTTTCGCTCGCTTTAATGCAATACCACACTACGCCTCCCTCACACTCAAGATGCCCGGTCCACGTGGCATCATTTCAGTGAACGGAAAAATCAAACAATCTCTGCGCGCCGAAGAGAGTGCGGCTGCCTTGGCAGCCGCACACTAAAGGCGCCCGGACCAGTGAAAGCATCCAATAGGTCGTCAAGACCTCAGACACAACTAATCAAGTCCGGCGCTGCTATTTACACCGAATAAATGGTCACACCCCTATTTGTCCATACAAGGGGCTCAACGCGCGCAGACAAGTGGCAATTTCTTCTCATCTTGAATTATGCATGGTTACTTTAAAAACTATCTTTTTGCACGACAACTTTTTCACCCAAATTCCTCTCTTTTACAGACGATCATCGTGCTACACCCGTCCAGGATACGGCACAACGGAGACACAGGCGAAGACGTGCAGCAGGGACCCGCTCCAAGGATTGTTTTTAGATTAAGACCCTGCGTAAACCTTTTTTACTGTCTCTTGTTGATACATATCCACCATTGAGAATGATGCTGACGTCTTGGCATGTGGCCACGCCAGAACAATGCACGTACCTGGACACAAGGGGCTTCTTACAAAGGCCATTATTTAGGCCCGGTTTATACCACAAAGACCGAATACCTTAGGGAGTGTTCGGCGTCGCGAGTTTGGCCTTATATGCATCAGCTCCGAATCATTGTCTTTGGTCAAATGTTGGGTTTGCCCGGCTCCTGTGTTTTGGTGCCTTACGTTCCGCTTTACCGGCTAAGGTAGCACCAGAAGAACTACTACAATTGTGCACTGGTTCATCCGGACAAGCACCTCAGTAGAGAAAGCCGAAAACTGACTGTCATGATATAGCGTGAGACTGGTCAACCACTCGATGACCTGTTGGAATGTTAGAATTCCTTCGCCTTAACGAAGGGCCATTTTCCGGCCAGGCATGTACGCACCCCGGGATCGGGAGAGTGCGGAGCCACCAGGGGCTATCTAGTAGCCCCACTGTCAAACTCCTATGGCTAAGTGAAAGTGCTAAAGCATTATAGTCCGGTTGCCTCGCTCGCTCCGCTATCACCTCCTTAATAGGACCAATACGTTGGGTTAAGTGTGAACGCGTGTTTTTTGCGAGCACCTCCGCATTATATGCCTGAGGGTTGAAGCCGACGGCTGCAATCTTTCAGGTTATACACATGTATACATAAACGGCCGCCCAGGAGGCATCATATCACTCAAACATAATACTTTTTGAGCACTAGGTCTCTATCAAATGAGCACCCTCAAGAACTTCTTCAAAGTAGTGCTCAGCAGCCATGCGACCTATGGCCGAACCCCGCGCTGCAATAGTGGTAGCATCCATCTCCGCCCAGTATGCTTTAACACGGGCAAAGGCCATCCGTGCGCCCTCTATGCACGCCGACCTCTTCATCGCATTAATGCGCGGCACCACGTCAAGGAACTGCTGCACCAAGCTGAAATAGCCGTTCGGTTTTGGCCTTTCCGGCCATAGTTGATCCACAACAGACCTCATGGCGAGTCCGGACAACCTATTGAGTTCGGCCCATTCGGCCAATTGGTCAGTCAATGAAAGCGGACGCTCGGGAGAATGGAATTGTGTCCAAAACAGCTGGTCCACTTCACGGTCCATCTGACCCTGGAAGTACTTGGCCGCATCGGCAGCGCTCGCCGCCAAATCCATATACACATCCTCCGAACTCCACAGCCGATCCAGACAGGCATACCGTGGATCTCCGAACTTCCTCTGCAACATAAAGGATTTCCCAGCTACAATATCCCCAGCTTCCCGCAGCTCCTCCTTCTTCGCCCTCATAGCAGAGCGGATGTCTTTCCTCGTAGCAGCAGCCTTCTCAAGGTCCGATGCCTTCACTAGGTTTTCCTTCTCAAAGAACCCGACAACGGTCGGCGGCGGCTTTTAATTCTATGGCCATCTTGGCCATCTTATCTCGGCTCTCGCCATGCGCGGCCTTCTCGGCTTTCAACTCTTCGGCCGCCTTCAAAGCAGCCGCATTACCAAACCTCGCTTGTTCCTTGGCTCGGGCAAGTTCTGCCTGCAAGGCTTCAACAGTGGCAGCTCCATCTGCAGTCACAACATATTAAAGATATCGGCATCATGTTGCTCTTACTATGTGGCGTTTACCAGATAATGACACTTACCCTGTGCCTCGTCAAGCCTTTTTGTTAACAAGCTCGATGTCGGCGTCTGCGTCTGCCACATCCAATTGACGTTTTAAATGGGCAAACTTGCTAGTCTAGCTAGCCACCGGAGCCTCCATCACCTGCACATAGAGGCAGTACGGTTATTACCTGGGAATATGATCCTCTGTTCGTCATTGTTTCCGACGACAACTAGAGTCTCAGGGGCTACTATCTACACAGGGCACACCTAGCATGTGCAGGACTATCATACATTATTTTTACGTACCTCAAAGCCTGTCAGCAGACTCATAAAAGCTTCATGCAATCTGCTTTCGGCGGACGAGATTCTCTCCATCACCATATTCATCAGCACACGGTGCTCATCTGAGATGGCCGCTCGCCCCATCAATTCCCTCAGAACATCCGATCGCACACCAGATGGTGCTGGACTCTTTTGTCCGCTCTCTTTGGGAGTCGGACACTGGGAGCTTCGGGGGTCAATGGGATTATCTTCTGGCCTTGCCGAACTCGGAGAGGCCCTCCGCGACGACACTTCGGGGTCGCCCGCTTCCGGAGCGGAGGAGTCCGGAGGAGGCGTTTCACTCTCCATCATCTCTGGAAGAAGATCCCCCGAAGACGAGCTCATTTGAGAGGAGCTAAGGCCCGAACTGCAAAGATATATGCGGTGGTTATTTTCTCAGAAGAAAAAAATGGCATACCTGTACTATTAAAGTATTTCGGGTCACTTACGACTCGCTGGAGAATTGATCCCCCCGCGGACTTTGTGCGGCAAAAGCACCCCCCAAGGTAGGACCCTCTGTGAGAGACTTCTTCTCCTGTTTGGAAGCTTTGGCTTCCGAATCCCCGGGCGCAGTCCTTTTCCTCCTCCGGTCGTCTTCCTTCATGGAGACGCTCGCTCCCTCGGTTAGAATGGGTAGCGTTGGGGGCCCGCATCCGCCCGTATTAACCTCCCCAGTATCTTCCTTCAAGGGCTCCGGGCAAGGTGCGACTTGGAGCATCTTTTCCAATACCGGATTGTCCAAACCCTCAGGGAGGGGGCCGAACACCGAATCAACTTCGCCTTTGTTAGCCAGTCCTGGTCAAAAAGAGAACTCTCAGAAATAACTTCATAACAAATGAGAGATAGTATGTTCGGCCGGAAGATTCCTTACCTGTTCGGTGGCGCGGTTACTGCTCAGGCCCACGTCCTCGGTGATTTCCGTACACTCTACCCGAGGTCCGAAGAATGACTTGTACATCTCCTCGTGCGTTAGGCCGAGGAAATTTTGAATGACACGCGGTCCCTCGGGATTGAACTCCCACAAGCGAAGGGGCCGGCGTCTGCAAGGCTGGACTTGATGAACCAGCATAACTTGTATTACCGCAACCAAACTAAAATCTCCATTGAAGAGATCTCGAATGCGGCTTTGCAGTATAGGCACGTCCTTGGCTGGACCCTAGTTCAGACCTCTGCTGATCCATGACATCAATTGTGGTGGAGGGCCCGAGCGGAAAACAGGGGCGACCGCCCACTTGGCACTTCTAGGAGCCGTGATATAGAACCGCTCCTGTTGCCACAATTCAGACACCTCTGGAATGGAAACTTTGGGCCATGGAGCTCCCGTCATCTTGCATATTGAGGCACCTCCACATGCTGCATGTTGCCCCTCGACCATCTTCAGCTTTACTTCAAAGGTCTTGAGCCACAGGCCAAGGTGAGGGGTAACCCGGAGGAAGGCCTCACACACGACAATAAATGTCGTGATATGAAGAAAGGAGTCCGGAGCTAGATCATGGAAATCTAGCCCGTAATAAAACATCAAATCCCTCACAAAAGGATCCAGAGCAAGGCCTAGTCCTCGGAGGAAGTGGGAGATGAACACGACGTTCTTGTTGGCTTCGGGGGAGGGGACGGCCTGCCCTCGGGCAGGCAGCCGATGCAAAATCTCGGCGGTCAGATATCTTGCCTCCCTCAACTTTTTGATGTCTTCTTCCGTGACGGAGGAAGGCACCCATCGGCCTTGAAGGCTAGATCCGGACATGATTGAAGGTTCGGAGCACCTAACCTGAACTTTGGGTGTTTGAGCTTGAGGTGGGGGAAGGATTCGATTGAGCACGGGAGGGAAAAAAGTAAAAGCCTCGTCCGTTTATAAAGAGGGTGAATATCAAGCGTCCTCTTCGTGGCCGTTTGGACTTGCCTATAGTCTAGGAGTCCTTGAAGCGGTTGGGTTACCCACGCCCATATTGATGAGAATCCCGGAATAAGGGGACACGATCTCTGCTTCGACAAGACGTGCCAAGGAAACCGCCTCGCATGACACGCTGAGGTGGGACAATAAAACGATTCGAATAAAGGCTTGGCCGTGGTGCGATGTCACACTACGGAATACGTCAGCGGATTAGATTTGTGTAAATATTATTCTCTCTATGGCAATATGTGGAAATTTATTTTGCGGAGCCGGACACTATCTTTGTGTTCAAAATCTTCTATGAAGTACTTGGAGGAGGAACCCGACTTGCAATGCCGAAGACAATCTGCGCGCGGACTCGTCGTCATTGAAGCCTGGTTCAGGGGCTACTGAGGGAGTCCTGGATTAGGGGGTGTCCGGATGGCCGGACTATACCTTCAGCCGGACTCCTGGACTATGAAGATACAAGATTGAAGACTTCGTCCCGTGTCCGGAAGGGACTTTCCTTGGCGTGGAAGGCAAGCTTGGCGATACGGATATGTAGATCTCCTACCATTGTAACCGACTATGTGTAACCCTAACCCTCTCCGGTGTCTATATAAACCAGAGGGTTTTAGTCCGTAGGACAACATACAGAACAACAATCATACCATAGGCTAGCTTCTAGGGTTTAGCCTCTCCGATCTCGTGGTAGATCAACTCTTGTACTACCCATATCATCAATATTTATCAAGCAGGACGTAGGGTTTTACCTCCATCAAGAGGGCCCGAACCTGGGTAAAACTTCGTGTCCCTTGCCTCCTGTTACCATCCGGCCTAGACGCACAGTTCGGGACCCCCTACCCGAGATCCGCCGGTTTTGACACCGACAGAGGTCCTCCTCCACCTAAAGGTGATCCTGTGTTTGAATTAAACAATTTCCTGACACTTTGAAGTATGCTTATCTTGATGAGAAAAAGATATATCCTATTATTATTAGTGCCAACTTTTTGAGGACATGAAGAATAAAGATTATTGAAAATTCTGAAGAAGCACCGAACTGCTATTGGATATACTCTTGGCGATCTTAAGGGCATTAGTCCCACTCTCTATCAACACGAGATTAATATGGAACCTGGTGCTAAACCCGTTCTTGACCATCAATGACGTTTGAATCCTAAGATAAAAGAAGTGGTAAGAACTGAAATATTAAAGCTTCTGGAAGCAGGTATAATCTATCCCATACCTGATAGTAGATGGGTAAGTCCTGTTCATTGTGTCCCTAAGAAGGGAGGTATTACCGTTGTTCCTAATGATAAGAACGAACTTATTCCACAAAGAATTATTACTGGTTATAGAACGGTAATTGATTTTAGAAAATTAAATAAAGCAACTAGAAAAGATCATTACCCTTTGCCTTTTATTTATCAAATGTTAGAAAGACTATCTAAGCACACACACTTTTGTTTTCTCGATGGATATTCTGGTTTCTCAAATACATGTTTCACAACCTGATCAAGAGAAAACCACCTTTACTTGTCCTTTTGGAACTTATGCTTATAGACGTATGCCTTTTGGTTTATGTAATGCACATGCTACCTTTCAAAGATGTATGACTGCTATATTCTCTCACTTTTGTGGTAGGATTGTTGAGGTTTTCATGGACGATTTTTTTGTTTATGAAACTTCTTTCGATGATTGCTTGAGAAACCTTGATTGAGTTTTGCAGAGATGTGAACGAACTAATCTTGTCTTGATTTGGGAGAAGTGCCACTGTATGGTTAATGAAGGTATTGTCTTGGGGCATAAAATTTCTGAACGAGGTATTGAGTCAGGTAAAGCTAAAGTTGATGCAATTGAGAAAATGCCATGTCCTAGAGATATTAAAGGTATTCGTAGTTTCCTTGGTCATACTGGTTTCTATAGGAGATTTATTAAAGACTTCTCTAAAATTTCTAGGCCTCTTACAAATCTTTTACAAAAGGATGTTCCATTTATTTTTGATGATGATTGTGTAGAAGCCTTTGAAAACACTGAATACAGCCTTAATTTCTGCACCTATTGTTCAACCACCTGATTGGAACTTGCCTTTTGAAATTATGTGTGATGCTAGTGATTATGTTGTTGGTGTTGTTCTAGGAAAAAGAGTTGATAAGAAATTAAATGTTATCTATTATGCTAGCAAAACTCTAGACAGTGCCCAAAGAAATTATGCTACTACTGAAAAAGAATTTTTACCAGTTGTGTTTGCTTGTGATAAATTTAGATCTTACATTATTGATTCTAAAGTTACTATTCACACGGATCATGCTCCTATTAAGTATCTTATGGAAAAGAAAGATGCTAAACCTAGACTCATTAGGTGGATTCTCTTGCTACAAGAATTTGATTACATATCACTGATAGGAAAGGAGCTGAGAATCCCGTAGCTGATAACTTGTCTAGGTTAGAGAATATCCTTGATGAACCACTATGTATTGATGATTGTTTTCCTGATGAACAATTAGCTGCAATACATGTTTCTCATAACACTCCTTGGTATGCTGACTATGCTAATTACATTGTTGCTAAATACATACCACCTAGTTTCACATACCAACAAAAAAAATTCTTCTATGATTAAAGACACTACTTTTGGGATGACCCACGTCTTTATAAAGAAGGAGTAGATGGTATTATTATACATTGTGTACCTGAGCATGAACAGGGACAAATCCTACGGAAATGTCACTCTGAAGCTTATGGAGGGTGTCATGCGGGAGATGGAACTGCTCACAAGGTATTGCAATCTGGTTTCTATTGACCTACTCTCTTCAAGGATGCCCGTAAGGTTGTTTTATCTACTGATGAATGTCAGCGAATTGGTAATATTGGTAAGCATCAAGAAATGCCTATGAATTATTCACTTTTTGTTGAACCATTTGATGTTTGGGGTTTTGATTATATGGGACCTTTTCCTTCCTCTAATAGGTATAGTCATATTTTGGTTGTTGTTGATTATGTTACTAAGTGGGTAGAAGCTATTCCAACTAGCAGTACTGATCACAACACTTCAATTAAAATGCTTAAAGAAGTTATTTTCCCAAGGTTTGGAGTCCCTAGATATTTAAGGATTGATGGTGGTTCACACTTTATTCATGGTGCTTTCCGAAAAATGCTTGCTAAATATGATGTTAACCATAGAATTGAATCACCCTATCATCCCCAATCTAGTGTCAAGTTGAACTTAGCAATAGAAAAATAAAATTAATATTAAAAAAGCTTTTAATAGGTCCCAAAATAATGGGTGTAAGAAATTGGATGATGCACTTTGGGCCTACAGAACATCATATAAAAATCCTATGGGTATGTATCCCTATAAAATGGTTTATGGAAAAGCTTTTCATTTGCCTGTCAAGTTTGAACATAAAGTACATTGGGTAATTAGAGAACTCAACTATGATTTCAAACTTTCCTGTGAAAAGAGGTTATTTGATATTAGTTCACTAGATGAATAGAGAACCCAAGCCTGTGAAAATGCCAAGTTATTTAAAGAAAAAGTTAAAAGTTGGCATGACAAAATAATCCAAAAGCGGGATTTCAAAGTTGGTGAATATGTTCTTTTGTACAACTCTCGTTTCATATTCTTTGCAGGAAAGCTCCTCTCTAAATGGGAAGGTCCATATATTATCGAAGAGGTTTATCGTTCTGGAGCCATCAAAATAAATAACTCCGGAGGTACTAACCCGAAGGTTGTCAATGGATAAAGAATTAAACACTATATCTCAGGTGCGCCTATTAATGCTAGAAGCAATATTATCCAAACAATGAGACCGAAGGAGCACATAAAAGAAACCTTTCGGAACACTCCAGAATAACCGAAAAAGATGAGGTACGTGATATTGTAAGTAAACGGGCTCCGAAAAATCCACAAAAATATTTTCTATCAGTTTTGGAATATTTTAATAATTAGGAAAATAAGAAACAACCAGGAAGGCACCCGAGGGGGGAACAAGACACCAGGGCGCGCCCAGGTGGGTTGTGCCCACCTCGAGAACCTTCCAGACTCTGTTTTTCTCCCGTTTGCTTGTTTCCAAAGATAAAGAAAATCTTTATATACCCCCGAACATATTGACCACTTTATCATGGAGAAATCTTCTATTCTTGTTTCTGACTGTTTTTTATCTGAGTTTTTCAAGCCGGGCATCATGTCTGGTTGATGAAGATGCTTGGTTGATGAAGAGGGAACTAAAGAGAGAAGAACCAAAGGAAGCCTCCAAGGAGGACAAGAGCAAGGAAGCTGTTGGAGATCAAGCGCCGGCGGTAGAGCAAGCCTTGCCTGCTGAGGAAGAAGAAGATATCCTTAAACCTTACTATGATCATCTTACCCCTACTAAGATTGAAGCTTTTCGGATCATCGAAACAGTCCGTGTGCAAAATAAACATCTTACTCGTGAAAATATTCTATTGCAAGAGCACATCATTGCCCTCTGGAGCGTCATTCGTAGATTGGAGTATCTTTTGAGCCTGAAGGATAAGCCTACTACCTCATCACCACCACCACCTTCTTCATCACCAAAGGAGACTTGAGTTCATGGTATGGACACTCCCCTTGGCTTGTAGTAAGCTTGGGGGAGGTGTCCTGGTATCATATCGCCACCACTATCTTTGCCTTTATTTATCTTAGTTCAATCTTTAGTTTTCTTTTTATTTAGCTGAATAAGAAGTTTAGTTCGATCTTTTCTTTTCGAGTGTTTGCTTAGTGACCTATCTATGTAATCGTGTTTGAGATATATAATAAAGTTTAGTTTATGTTTTGTTTTTCTTTACTTTAATGCTTCAATAAAAAGAAAGGGAAATAAATGAAAAAGATCATATGCTAATCTTATGGTGAATAATGACATCACATAAGGAAAAGTATAAGTGGTAAAATTTATTGAAGATTGACAAACATAGCATTGGTCAATGATGCAATTCATGAAAGAATTAATAAGGGAAGAGAAGATTCACATGCAAATACACTATCTTGGAAATCTTTTATGATTGTGACCCCCATCAAAATATTATATGCCAAAATTGTTGATGTTGGACAAGGAAGACAGTAATGATTTATGCTTGTTCATATTCACATAGAAGTTATATTGTCATAGATCCTTTAACATGTGGTGCTTGCTCAATATCTTTGCTAGCCAAAAATTCCGCACTAAGTAGAGATACTAATTGTGCATCCAAAACCCTTAAACCAAATCTTATTTTGAGAGTCCACCATACCTACCTATGGATTGAGTAAGATCCTTCAAGTAAGTATTCATCAGTGCAAAAAGGCAATAAAAATTGCTTCTAGATGTGTTACATCATTTAGTGTAAGAGAAAATTGAGCGTTGTACAAACTTGTGATGGAAAAATAACAAAAGCGACAGACTGCATAATAAAGATTGCTACCATAAGGGGCAATATAACGTGACGTTCTTTTGCACTAAGAGATTGATCATACAACCAAAAGCGCATGGCAACTTCTGCTTCCCTCTGTGAAGGGCCTATCTTTTAATTCTATGTATTTACTTTTATGCAAGAGTCAAAGTATTCTTCCCTATTCCTTTCTGTTTTCTCTTTTACAAGCACCATGTGGCGAGGAAAGATCTAGGCACATATAACAAGTTGGATATGGGTGGGCATGAGCTATTATTGTTGACATCACCCTTGAGGTGAATATGTTGGGAGGCGAAACTATAATCCCCTTTATTTCTATGTGTCCGGTTGAAACTTTTTGCTCATGTGTATGCGGTGAGTGTTAGCAATCATAAAAGACTATACGATGGTTGAGTATGTGGGCTTGCCAAAAGGCTTCGATACGTGACCCTTCCTGAAAAGATGATGAATTGTAGTTGCAAAGTTGACTGAGAACATAGTTTGTTGGCTTCCAATAGAGTTTATGCTTCATACTTCAATGTTGTGATGAATTGTTACTTGCTCATGAGAATTTATATGATAAAAGCTATGCGATAAAGTTTTATGATAAAGTTTGTTGTTGTTATAATAATATGCATGATGCTTCTATGTCTGTATTTTGTTTTTATCGACGCCACTCTCTCTAAGCACGTGGACATGTTTTTCGATTTCGGTTTTCACTTAAGGACAAGCGAGATCTAAGCTTTGGGGAGTTGATATGCCCATTTTGCATCATGTTTTCCTACTGTTATTTATAATGTTTTTATGCATAAGAATGCTTTATGGAGTAATTCTAATGACTTTTCTCTCATAATATGCAAGGTTCACACAAATAGGGAGAATGTCGGCAATTGGAATTCTGGACCTGGAAAAGCTACGTCAGAGTTACCTATTCAGCACATCTCCAAATGAGCTGACTATTTACGAGGAATTATTTTGCAATATATGAAAATATTGGAGCAAATAACTACCATAGGGGGCCCACCAGGTGGGCATAACCCACCTGGGCGCGCCCTGGTGGGTTGTGCCCTCCTCGGCCCACCTCTGGTGCCCATCTTTCGATATATATGTCATTTTGACCTAGAAAAAAACCAGGAGGGACTTTCAAGACGAAGCACCGCCGCCTCGAGGCGAAACTTGGGCAGGAGCACTTTTGCCCTCCGGCGAAGCGATTCCACCGGGGGAACTTCCCTCCTGGAGGGGGAAATCATCGTCATCACCAACAACTCTCCCATCTTTGGGAGGGCAATCTCCATCAACATTTTCAACAGCGCCATCTCCTCTCGAACCCTAGTTCATTTCTTGTGTTTAGTCTTTGTACCGGAACCTTAGACTGGTGCTTGTGGGTGACTAGTAGTGATGATTACATCTCGTAGTTGATTACTATATGGTTTATTTGGTGGAAGATTATATGTTCAGATCCATTATGCTATTTAATACCCCTCTGATCTTGAGCATGATTATCATTTGTGAGTAGTTACTTTTGTTCTTGAGGTCATGGGAGAAATCTTGTTGCAAGTAATCATGTGAACTTGATATGTGTTTGATATTTTGATGTTATGTAAGTTATGATTCCCTTAGTGATGTCATGTGAACATCGACTACATGGCACTTCACCTTATTAGGGTCGAAGGGAATGCATTATGGAGTAGTTATTAGATGATGGGTTGCTAGAGTGATGAAAGCTTAAACCCTAGTTTATGCGCTACTTCGTAAGGGACTGATTTGGATCCAAAAGTTTAATGCTATGGTCGGATTTTATCTTAATACTTTTCTCGTAGTTGCGGATGCTTGCGAGGGGGTTAATCATAAGTAAGAGGTTTGTTCAAGTAAGAAAAACACCTAAGCACCGGTCCACCCACATATCAAATTATCAAAGTAGCGAACATGAATCAAACCAACATGATGAAAGTGACTAGATGAAATTCCCGTGTACCCTCAAGAAAACCTCCTACTTATGATTAACCCTAGTTTATGCGCTACTTCGCAAGGGACTGATTTGGATCCAAAAGTTTAATGTTATGGTTAGATTTTATCTTAGTACTTTTCTCGTAGTTGCGGTTGCTTGCGAGGGGGTTAATCATAAGTAGGAGGTTTGTTCAAGTAAGAACAACACCTAAGCACCGGTCCACCCACATATCAAATTATCAAAGTAGCGAACATGAATCAAACCAACATGATGAAAGTGACTAGATGAAATTCCCGTGTACCCTCAAGAACGCTTTGCTTATTATAAGAGACACATTTTGGCATGTCCTTTGGCACAAAAGGATTGGGCTACCTTGTTGCACTTTATTTACCATTACCGTTACTTGCTCGTTACAAATTATCTTGCTATCAAACTACTCGTTACCGACAATTTCAGTGCCTGCAGAGATTACCTTGCTGAAAACCACTTGCCATTTCCTTTTGCTCCTTGTTGGGTTCGACACTCTTATTGAAAGGACTATGATTGATCCCCTATACTTGTGGGTCATCACATGCAACAAACATGAACTGGCACTAGGCACTAGATCAATATGTTAGTCCCAAAAATAATATAAAATGTTGCCAAAAGTATATAAAAGTTGTAGAATATTGGCATGAAACAACCAAAACTTGTCGATACGATGGAGATGTGTCATCCTCCTCCTCATCATACTCTTCTTTCTTGTCGCGGACCCTAGCATGTTTCTCCTTCTATTTTTTGGCCTTGCCACGGCGACGTCCTCGTCCACCACGCTTCTTGCCAGATCCTCCGGCACCATCTTGAGCCTTCTCCTTGTCTCGCTACTCGTAATCAGCCTTCTGCTTCTCGACAAGCTTCTCAACTTGCCGGCAGTCTTGGAGGTCATGGCCTTTGGTACGGTGGATCTTGCAATACTGCTTGCCGGAGACCTCCGTCTTGTCTGCAGGCACCAAGGCTTAACATGAGGCGCACCCAGCAACCTCCTTATCAGGGCTCTCAGTCTTGGCCTTCTTGGCAATGTTGACATTGCCAGAGCCTTCAACGGCTACCACTGCTTTGCCCTTGTGCTTCCTGTTGCGATTGCAGCTCTTCTTCTTCAGGGTGGTGGTGGCATCATTATCTTTAGAGTCAACCTCTGTGCCAGCGTCCTCCCAGGGATGTCTCCTCCCCTCTTTAGCACGTGTGCACTTGTAGGCCAGAGCATAAAGCTCGGTGATGTCCTTCACCTTGTTCATCGCCAGTTCTTCCCGCATCTTTCGATTATGCACATTTGTGTGAAATGCGGTAATCACGGTGGCAGGGTGGACATTAGGGATGTTGCGCTGGACACGGGTGAACCTCTGAATGTACTTGTGGGGAGATTCACCATCCCTTTGTGGTATCACATGCAAATCACTTGGCTGACCGGGAACCTTGTGACCCCCAGTAAAAGCACCAACGAATTCATGGCACAAGTCTGACCACGAAGAGATGGAATCCTTTGGCAAGTTCATAAACCATGATCTGATGTTGGGCTTGAGCACCAACAGAAAGTAGTTGGCTAGCATCTTGTCGTCACATCCCCCGGCAGCCTGCACCGCAATGGTGTAGATGCTTAGGAACTCTAATGGGTGAGTCCCGCTGTCGTATTTCTCCGGCACTTCTGGTTTGAAGGTCCAGGAATTGGGCCACTGGACTTGTCACAGCTCACGAGTAATGCTGGATAGCCACCTCGTAAGGTAGGCCCCCAGAGTACTCTGGCACAAGCTCATCTACAGTGGGGCCCGTGCGCCTGTCGTATTGATGGCGCGCTTCTCGGTGCCGCTCGACGGTGGTACAAGCCTCTTCTCTGCGCTGTTCTTGGAGAACTTGGTGCTGGGCATGGTGAGCTCATGGATTAGACGACACCATGGATACATCATCATGGGTGTCTAAACGCTCACTCTACCGTTGCTTTCATCGTGGAGGGGACTGCATCGTGTTCGTACCGCCTCTAGTCCTTTCGCCAGCAGCGCGCACCAGCGCGGTGGGTTGCTGCTGCGAGGGTCCACACCTGCTGTGGTCTGTCACTATTGGCAAAGCCAATGAGACTTTGGATACTAGATATCCACTCCTCTATCTTCTCCACAGTAGGAGGAAAATCTAAAAGCAACTATGCACGCGCTAGGGCTTCTTCAGGCGTAGTTGGGAGGGAACGGTGCAAAGAACAAGAGGTGTTCTTGCTTCTAACAGGGTTAGAAAAGGCTCCATCTTGATCGTGCAGTCGTGGCCTATTTTGTCAGCATGCCGACGAGCATGTTGGCCTTGTACATCTTGAGAATGATGTACATGGGCTTTGCCTGGTTATTATCATATTTCCATGTTCATGATAATCGTTTATTATCCATGCTAGAATTGTATTGATCAAAAACTCAGATACATGTGCAGATACATAGACAACAACG
This sequence comes from Triticum aestivum, assembly GCF_018294505.1. Taxonomy (NCBI): domain Eukaryota; kingdom Viridiplantae; phylum Streptophyta; class Magnoliopsida; order Poales; family Poaceae; genus Triticum; species Triticum aestivum. Next base: position 296,926,966 of record NC_057806.1, read on the forward strand.
TGTCCCTCGTGAGCCTCTACTAGACTAGCTCGTTGATCAAATATGGTTAAGGTTTCCTAACCATAGACATGAGTTGTCATTTGATAACAGGATCACATCATTAGAAGAATGATGTGATGGACAAGACCCAACCATAAGCACAACATTTGATCGTATTAGTTTATTGCTACTGCTTTCTTTATGTCAAGTATCTGTTCCTAAGACCATGAGATCATGCAACTCTCTAACACCCGAGGAATGCCTTGTGTGTATCAAACATCACTTCGTAACTGGGTGATCATAAAGGTACTCTACAGGTATCTCCGAGGGTGTTTGTTCGGTTGGCATGGATCGAGATTGAGTTTTGTCACTCTGTATGATGGAGAGGTATCTCTGGGCCCTCTCGATAATACAACATCACAAGAAGCTTGCAAGCAATGTCACTAAGGAGTTAGTCACGGGATTTTGTATTGCAGACCAAGTAAAGAGACTTGTCGGTAATGAGATTGAACTAGGTATGGAGATACCGACGATCGAATCTCGGGCAAGTAACATATCGCTTGACAAAGGGAAATGCATACGGAATTGATTGAATCCTTGGCATCGTGGTTCGACCGATAAAGATCTTCATGGAATATGTGGGAATCAATATGGGCATTCAGGTCCCGCTATTGGTTATTGACTGGAGAGGTGTCTCGGTTATGTCCACATGATTCTCGAACCCGTAGGGTCCGCACGCTTAATGTTTGGTGACGCTAGAGTAGTATTGGGATATTCATGTTGGTGACTGAATGTTGTTCGAAGTCTTAGATGAGATCTCGGACGTCACGAGGAGCTCCGGAATGGTCCGAAGGTAAAGATTTATATATGGGAAGTCATATTTTGGCTACCGGAAAAGTTTCAGGTTTTACCGGTATTGTACTGGGAAGTTTCCGGAAGCTTCCACAAGGTTTGAGAAGGTTCCGGAGGGTTCTGGAGGAGTCCGAAAGTATCCCTCCAGCACCTAGGGCATGCATGGGCTATAGGGGGTGTCCTAGCCTTATTGGGCCAAGCGCACCAGGCTCTTAAGGCCCATCCGCCTAGGGGAAGGGAAACCCGAAGGGAGAGGGCCCTCCACTTGGCTTGGAGGGCACTCCTCGCCCTTTGGCCGCCTCCCCTCCTTGGAGGAGGGGCTAGTGTCGGTGTCAAAACCGGCATATCTCATGTAGGGGGTCCCGAACTGTGCGTCTGAGGATCGAAGGTAACAGGAGGCAGGGGACACGATGTTTACCTAGGTTCGGGCCCTCTTAATGGAGGTAATACCCTACTTCTTGCTTGATTGAATTTGATGAGTATAGGGGTTACAAGAGTTGATCTGCCTCGAGATTGTAATGGCTAAACCCTAGATGTCTAGCCTGTATGATTTGTCTTAGCCTCTACGGACTAAACCCTCTGATTTATATAGACACCGGAGGGGCCTAGGGTTGTACAGAGTTGGTTTACAGAGAAAGGAAACTTCACATCCAGACGCCAAGCTTGCCATCCATGCAAAGGAGAGTCCCATCCGGACATGGGGGAAGGCCTTCTATCTTGTATCTTGACAGCCCATCAGTCCGGCCTATGGCAGATAGCTCGGACGCCCGGGGACCCCATAATCTAGGACTCCCTCAGTAGCCCCTGAACCAGGCTTCAATGACGACATGTCTGGCGCGCAGGTTGTCTTCGGCATTGCAAGGTGGGTTCCTCCTATGAATACTCCAAAGCTGTAGAACAAGAGAACTATGTTCGGCTCTGTATAACAGTTACAATCCTGAAGCACAAGGGCGAAATACTTAAACAAAATAAGTCATGTCCACTGACAGCTTTTTTTGGCGAGACGTTACGCCTCGCCTTATTATTATATCGAACCGTTTTGTGGCCTCCCACTTTGCGTTTCGAGGCGCGGCCTCTATTGACACGTCTTGTCAAAGCAGAGATCATGTCCCCTTATTGCGGGATTCTCATTAATACGGGCTTGGGTATTCGAACCATTCCGTTCGCACGACCCCTTGGGAGTAGGCAAGTTTTAAGGATTGTGGGGGAGCGCTTGATATTCACTGCCTTTATAAGGGGATAAGGACCCATCCTTTCACCCCACGCCTTCTTCTTCCTCAGCCCTTCCATCCTCGAGCTCTAGCACCCAAGCTTCAATCCTTTCCATCACCACCAAACACTCTAACCATGTCCAGATCCGGCTCTCAAGGCAAATGGGTGGCCTCCGCCGTAACGGAGAAGGACATCAAGGAGCTCCGCAAGGCGAGGTACCTGACAGCGGAAATCAAACACAGGCTCCCTGCCAAAGAGCAAGTCATCCCCACTCCAGAGCCCGGTGAGAGGGTTGTGTTCATCCCTCACTTCCTCCGTGGACTAGGGTTTCCCCTCCACCCCTTTGTTCATGGTCTCATGTTCTATTACGGGCTAGATTTTCACGATCTAGCACCGAACTCCTTTCTCCACATCTCGGCATTCATCGTCGTGTGTGAGGCATTCCTCCGCACCCCCCCACACTTCAGCTTGTGGCTCAAGGCTTTCAACGTGAAGCCGAAGGTGGTCGACGGGAAGCACGCGGATTGCGGTGGCGCCATGGTGAGAAAACTCCCCAAAGTCATCTGGCCCAGAGGGGCCTTTGTAGAGACCGTCAAGACATGGCGGCAGGAGTGGTTCTACATCACCGAACCCCACGGCACCAAGTGGGCAGCCGCTCCTGCCTTCAGATCCGGACCCCGCTGTAGTTGCATCGTGGACCAACAAGGGTCTGGACTGGGGATCATTCGGCGAGGTGTTGACGCTGCAAAATCACATCAAAAGTATCATAGAGAAGAACACCAGCCTCACAGACGTGATGCAGGTGATGCTCATCCGCCAAACCCTTCCCTGCCAACGCCGGCCTCTCCGCCTGTGGGAGTTCAATCCGGAAGGGCCGCGGACCCTGGAGTGGTTCTTCGGCACAATGCGCGAGGCGATCTGGAAGCTACTCTTCAAGACTCAAAAGTCGTGGCCAGAGACGTCCGAGGACATCGGCCTCGATTGCAATCATACGGCCTCCTCGGTAAGTACTAAATTTCCGAACATAACTTAGTTCATCAATCAAAGGGGTGTATTGAGAATTCCATCCTCTTAAACAGGGCTGGACAAAGAAGGCGGAGCGGATCAGATGTCTAGCTCCACTACCTGAAAACCCAACTGATCCTCTATTAATGAAGATGCTGGTCCTGGCGCCCTATCAGGCACCGGAGAAAAAGGCCAAGAAGAAGAATAAGGAGGCCAAAGATGGCCTCCATCGTAAAGGTACCTTGGACGTAGTGTCCGGTGAGACCAAAACTCACTCCTCCCACGAGGAGGAGGAGGCAGAAAGAAATTCTCCCCCAAAAGGGAGGCAGAATAAAAGGGCGGTCTCCAAATACCTAGAGGTGGAGGTGCCCAAAAGGGGGAAAATATCTCTCCCAGATGGCTCAGATTCGGACGCCGAAGGCATCCCCGAGTGGTGCCCCAGGTCGAAGCCCCTTGCCGCATCGTAAGTACCCAAGGATGCCTTACGTAAGTCAGGTCTTTATAACTATGGTCTAACACATTGTATGATGTAGTGTGGCCCACGATCTCCCCCAACAATCGTCGGAGGGGAATTCTTTAGATCCAGGATGATGGAGAGTGAGTCGCCCCCGCGAGCCTCCCCGCCTATCGCCACAGACGACACCCAAGTGTTGCCCCGAAGGGCCTCTCCGGGCAACGGAGCAGTACGGGAGGCCGCCAAAATGGCGCCAGAGGGTAACGCCTTGGCTGCCGAGAACACGGGGGAAGCAATCCCCATGGAGACTGACAGCGGGAGCCTTGACCAGTCTGGCCCCCAGCCGAACACCATTCCAGAAACCCAAGTGGCTCCGGAACAAAATAAGCGACCCCCTTCATAGAGGGGAGTGCCAACTCCAGCTGCGACCTCCACTAATCCGGAGGCACCGAACATACTGATGGGGGCACTACAACATGCTTCCATCATGGAGGAGCACCACACCCTGATGGGTGTGGTGGTTGAAAATGTTCAGTCCGCCTAGAGCGGGCTGAACAAAGCCTTCACTAGCCTGCTAACAGGCTTTGAGGTATGCGATGTAATATTCTTGACCGCTTTTCATATGAAAAATATGCTTGTATATAGATAGTAGCCCCTGAGACTCTGTTTGGCTTTTTGAAAAAAGGCCAAACAGAGCATCCATAATATTCGCTGGAGATAATGTGCTTGTCTATTTTGAGGAACATGCTTCACTGTTAGCAGCAACCGCCCAAGCCGCCGAAATTCCGAGCTCAAGCATAAGCTGGGGCTGGCCGATGAGGATCTAGTCCGCATCAACAAGAGGTTTGATGAATCGCAAGGTATGTTTCAAAATATCTCATTCATACCTGTATTAATATGTAGACACTAAGTTGAAGCTCATGCGCTGCTATGTGTATGATTGCAGGAAGCACTGTTGCGGTTCAGACCCTAAGAGGTGAACTTGCCCAGGCCAAGGAGCAAGCAAGGGTGAACAAAGCGGCCGCTAATAAAGCGGCCGACGATTTGGAGTCCGAACAGGTCGTCCGCCGCCAATACGCGGAGCGGGTGACCGAAGTGGAGCAAGCACTCAAGGACGCTGCCAGAAAGTGCGAGTCCCTGGAAGAGAAGACTAAAGCCCAGGCGACTGACCTTGCCAAGGCTCTTCAAGAGGCCAAGGAGGCGCAGGCCGAATCCCAAGCGGCGAGAGAGGATATCAAGCAGGCCGGACAGATAGCAGCCGGTAAGCCCTTTCTCTCACAGAGTAAATTCGGCAATCAGAAGTATGCCTTGCTCACTCGACTGTGGAATGATCCAGATGCTTTTGCAGATCTTCCGAAGAGTGCCACCGATGCCACACGGTTCTTTCGGGCCCAGGAGGGGCACACGACGGAGAAGCTATTCTGGTCATAGTTTGCGGCACAAGAGCGCTCAGGGCTGTTGAATGACCAGATGGCGCAGTGGGCCGAGCTGCATAGGATGTCCGGATTGGCCATGAGGGATGTCATAGTCCGGCTATGGCCAGCCGAACCCATCCCAAGCAGCTATTTTAGCCTGGTGTAGCGACTCGTCGACGCGCTGCCCTGAATTGACGTGGTCAAGCGGTCGTCATGTATAGAAGGTGCGTGGCTGGCCTTTGCCCGTGTCAAGATGCACTGGTTAAAAATGAAGGCCGCCGTCATGGCAGTTGAGGGTCCGCCCGGAGGCAAGGACCACCGCAAGCCGGAGCGCTATTTTGAAAACGCCCTAGAGGGTGCCCGCTTGATAGAGGGCCAGTGCTCGAAGAATATTATGTTCGAATGGATATATCCGAAGCCCAGACGTTGTATTATAAACCAAGGCTTTGTAATATATTTGTGCCTTTTATCTTAAAGTATTTTACCTCCTGTGCGGCCATTTTTATCCCTAAGAGTTTACTAGTCGTCGGCTTCAGCCTCCACATAGATACTACGGGGGTGTTCTGGATAGCACATAACCACCCTTGCCCCAACGTCTTGGTCCGTGAAGGAGGTGTCAGTGCGGCGAACCAGGCAATCGGATTATGTGGCTTTATCCTCTCACTTAGCCATAAGAGTTTGACAATGGGACTGTAAGATAGCCCCTGGTGCATATGTGGCTATCCAAAATTGGACGCCTTAAGCGCGTGACTGGGGAGAGCCAGTCCTTCATGTAATACGAAAGAAATAACTAGAGATTTAGTAAGTCACTGAATTGCTGACCAGCTCTCGCCGCATCATGACAGTTAATTTTTGGCTTTCTCTACTGAGGTGCTTGACTGGACGAACCAGAAACACAATCGCAGTAGTTCTCCCTTTACTACCTTAGCCGAACAAGCGGAACGTAAGGTGGTAATCACAGGAGTCGGGCAACCCAACTATTGACCAAAGACATGATTCAGAGCCGATGCATATAATGCCATATTCGTGACGTCGAAGTATATTATAAAAGTGTTCGAACTTCTTTTGCTTTGAAAAATATACGTGGCTGGATAGAGCCCCTAGCAGTTTGAATCATGCCGAGGTGTATATGACAATCTGACATAAAGAGGGAATACATATTTGGGAAATGAGCCAATACCGAATAGGGTTGGGCGAAACTATTTCCATTATAGTCTGATTGATACATCAAAACTATTTTTACAGAGGGTGTAATAAGCATCGAGGCTATTTTACATGCCGAACACAAGGGAAAGTTGTATATAGGTGCTAAAAAGGAAAATATGATCTTCAAGATCCTTTGGACACTCTGCCGCACGTCTACGCTGCTTTTCGCCTTGGTGTATGATCCTTTGAGAGGATCAACGATCAAGTGTACATGAGGGGCCTAGAAGAGGGCCCTTGGTACCATCAAAAGGTGATGTGGGTTGTGAAGAACCTGAAAAAATAAAAATAAGAAGAAAAAGGGGAGAATGTGAGGGTCCAGATAGGGTCGAGGCATATTGTGGATTTAGTTGTGGTGTGCCTCCATCCTTGCCCATGGTATCTTTAGTGCGTAGTTATGTACGCGCGGTACGTATGCCGCTATCAATTTGGGGCTTGGACAGAGGCCAAATTGTTAATCCAGCTCTGGACGAGCCGGACTACCATTATGCAGGTTAGACCGGACTCGTTTAACGGTGTCTGGTGGCTTGACTGCCGATGTAGTATTCGGCTTGATAAGGCCACCCTGCACTTCGGCTACGAGGGCCGCGGTATGCTCCTCAGTACGGAGGGAGTGCTCCATGTTTCCATTGACTGTTATAACGCCACATGGTCCAGGCATCTTGAGCTTTAGATAAGCATAGTGCAGGACTGCATTGAAACGGGCAAAAGCGGTTCGTCTGAGGAGTGCGTGATAGCAACTGCAGAAGGGGACGATGTCAAAGATCAAGTCTTCGCTACGGAAATTATCCGGTGAACCGAAGACTACTTCCAGCGTTATGGACCATGTGCGACAGGCCTCAACGCCGGTATCACTCCTTTAAAGGTGGTTTTAGTGGGTTTGATTCTCTGTGGATCAATACCCATTTTGTGGACAGTGTCCTGATAAAGCAGGTTAAGGCTGCTATCACCGTCCATAAGGACTCGCGTAAGATGGAATCCGTCAATGATTGGGTCGAGGACCAATGCTGCCAAACCTCTGTGACGGATACTAGTCGGACGGTCTCTATGATCAAAAGTGATCGGACAGGCTGACCATGGGTTAAATTTTGGGGCGACTGGCTCTATGGCGTAAACGTCCCTTAGTGTGTGCTTGCATGCGCTCCCGTTTGGGAATATGAGTGACGTAGATCATGTTCATAGTTTTCACCTCGGGGGGAAATTTCTCCCCCCCCCCCTCGTGTTCGTTGGGCGAGGCTCTTCATCGTCGTCCTTGCTGGGCGGCCCCTTCCCTTTATGTTCGGAGTTGAGCTTACCGGCCTGTTTAAAGACCCAGCAATTTCTATTGGTCTGATTGGCAGGCTTGTCAGGGGTGCCATGAATCTGGCAAGGTTGATCAAGTATTCTGTCCAAACTGGATGGGCCATCTTTGTTTCCTTTGAATGGCTTCTTCCGCTGCCTGGGTTTAGAGCCACTGAATCCAGCGTTGACTGCCGTATCTTCAGTATCTTCATTGTTGTTTCGACGCTTGTGTTTTTTGTGCCATGGCTTGCCATTGCCGTCTCTGGCTTTGGAGGTGCCAGGATCGCTGGTGCTGTTGCTTCTATGAGCTAGCCAGCTATCTTCTCCTATGCAAAAGTGGGTCATAAGTGTGGTGAGATCTTCCATTGACTTCGGCTTTGGCCGAGGTGTCGGGTGAGCCACTCGTCACAGACGCTATGTTTAAAGGCCGCGAGGGCTTCGGCGTCCGGACAATCGACAATTTGATTCTTTTTAATTAAGAACCTGGCCCAGAGTTTCCGGGCTGACTCTCTGGGTTGCTAGACTATGTGACTAAGGTCATCGGCATCTGGAGGCCGAACGTAGGTACCTCGGAAGTTGTCTGTAAAGGCATCCTCCAGATCTTCCCAACTACCAATGGAGTTTTCTAGGAGGTTGTTTAACCAGTGCCATGTTGGTCCCTTGAGTTTGAGGGGGAGATACTTGATGGCATGGAGATTGTCACCGCGGGCCATGTGGATGTGGAGAAGAAAATCTTCGATCCATACTGCGGGATCCGTCGTACCATCATATGATTCAATGTTCATGGGTTTAAACCCTTCTGGGAATTGGTGCTCCATTACCTCGTCGGTGAAGCATAAGGGGTGTGCGGCGCCTCTGTATCGGGCGACGTCACAACATAGTTCGGATGCAGTCTATATGCAGTTTTCGGCCCTGGTAAGGTTATGCCTTTCTGGCCAAGCTTGACGGTCGTCTTGTCACATTGGGGCATGCCCCCTTGATCCATAGATTGATCTTGTTTGGCCTGCTCTATTATTCAGGTCTTGTCCCAGGTCGTAGGTGTATCCCGGAGCCGCTGTCTCTCTGCCTCTATGGCGAGGTGGTGCAGGCTGGTGTTCGGCGTAAGTGGTCGCTTTCTCTCACCCACATGGTGGCTGGTCTGGTTCATCAGCACAGTCATGTCTTGATGGTATGGGCTCGGGGGCCTCGTCGTCAAATTGTGGTAGTAGCCGACGCTTCAGATAACTCTTTGCTGGGCGTTGAAGGTTATATTCTTCGATCGCTAGGACTTGGGTCCACCTGTCGTTGAGTGTATCTTGTTCGGCTTGGAGCCGCTGCTGCTGCTTTTTTAGGCTTCTCACAGTGGCGATTAGCTGGCGCTTAAAGTGCTCCTGCTCGGGTGGTTCCTCTGGCACGATGATCTCTTCATCGCCGAGGCTCACATCGTCTTTGGAGAGCGGTAGATAATTACTGTCTTCCAAGTCCCCGTCCTGTTCGGATCGTCGGGTTGACTTGCCCTTCTTCCATATCGTCTTGTTCGGATGTGGGCTTGACGGGGGCTTCGGGCTCTTCGGCACCCTCTGGAGTGTTATCATCTCCGGTGCCGGTATTACTGTCTTTGCCATGACGTGATTTTGAGCGGCATCGCTTGCGTCGATGCTTCGGTGGTGCCTCATCAGGTTTGTCCTCCACCAGATCTTTCCTGTCTGCATCATCATCCTTTTTGGGTGTGTCCACCATGTACACGTCGTATGTGGAGGTGGCCGTCCAACGTCCGGTAGTCGGCGGGTCTTGGCCTTGTTCGTCTCCGGCATCGTCGTCCATGCCATCGATATCTTCGGAGGCGTAGTCCAGCATGTCGGTTAAATCTTTGACAGTGGCTATTGATACATCTCCAATGTATCTATAATTTTTGATTGTTCCATGCTATTATATTATCTGTTTTGGATGTTAATGGGCTTTATTTTACACTTTTATATTATTTTTGGGACTAACCTACTAACCCAAGGCCCAGTGCAAATTGCTGTTTTTTGCCTATTTCAGTGTTCCACAGAAAAGGAATATCAAATGGAATCCAAACGGAATGAAACCTTCGAGAGAGTTATTTTTGGAACAAACGTTGATCAAGCAATCAACGAGGAGTCCACGAGGCAGGGGACTCGCCTACCCCCTGGGCGCGCCCTCCCCCTCGTGGGCCCCTCGTGGCTCAACCACCTACTTCTTCCTCCTATATATACTCATATACCCTGAAAACAACTAGGAGCACCACGAAACCCTATTTCCACCACCGCAACCTTCTGTACCCAAGAGATCACATCTTGGGGCCTTTTCCGGAGCTCCGCCGGAGGGGGCATCGATCATGAAGGGCCTCTACATCAACTCCATGGCCTGTTTGATGATGTGTGAGTAGTTTACTTCAGACCTTCGGGTCCAGAGTTATTAGCTAGATGGCTTCTTCTCTCTCTTTGAATCTCAATACAAAGTTCTCCTCGATCTTCTTGGAGATCTATTTGATGTAACTGTTTTTGCGGTGTGTTTGTCGAGATCCGATGAATTGTGGGTTTATGATCAAGTCTATCTATGAACAATATTTGATTCTTCTCTGAAATCTTTTATGTATGATTGGTTATCTTTGCAAGTCTATTTGAATTATCAGTTTGGTTTGGCCTACTATATTGATCTTTCTTGCAATGGGAGAAGTGCTTAGCTTTGGGTTCAATCTTGCGGTGCTCGATCCCAGTGATAGAAAGGGAAACGACACGTATTGTATTGTTGCCATCGAGGATAAAAAGATGGGGTTTATATCATATTGCTTGAGTTTATCCCTCTACATCATGTCATCTTACCTAATGCGTTACTCTGTTCTTATGAACTTAGTACTCTAGATGCATGTTGGATAGCGGTAGATGTGTGGAGTAATAGTAGTAGATGCAGGCAGGAGTCGGTCTACTTGTCACGGACGTGATGCCTATATACATGATCATGCATAGATATTCTCATAATTATTTGCTTTTCTATCAATTGCTCGACAGTAATTTGTTCACCCACCGTAATACTTATGCTATCTTGAGAGAAGCCACTAGTGAAACCTTTAGCCCCGGGGTCTATCTTTTATCATATAAGTTTCCAATCTATTTTATTTTGCAATCTTTACTTTTAATCTTTATCATAAAAATACCAAAAATATTATCTTATCATCTCCATCAGATCTCACTCTCGTAAGTGACCATGAAGGGATTGACAACCCCTTTATCGCGTTGGTTGCGAGGTTCTTATTTGTTTGTGTAGGTACGAGGGACTTGTGTGTGGCCACCTACTGGATTGATACCTTGGTTCTCAAAAACTAAGGCAAATACTTACGCTACTCTGCTGCATCACCCTTTCCTCTTCAAGGGAAAACAAATGCGGTGCTCAAGAGGTAGCAGCTATGAAGTGAGTGGTGGGTGGGACATAAAATTCCCCGCTCTCAGCCCCTAGTCCGGGCTGGGCGTAGTTCGGAAGTGATTCCTCTGTAATAGCGAGGGATTGCATTAAGTCCAGAGCCTCGTTTAATAGCGAGGTTTGTACAGGGAAACGAGAGTCCACGGGGCTGGCCGGGGCGAAGGCCTCCTATCCATGCTTGCTTGGTGCGGACTTCGAGAGTTCGGATTCGGAATCCGGGGGCGAGTCTGGCCTTTCAATGACAGGGGGAACCTGGTCTAATCCCAAATTAGCCGTGGACACAATCGCCTACGGATCCTCAATAGTGCGGTTCGTGGCAGAGAGTCCGGTGGGCTCCTAACTACCATCTTCAGAACTGTTGGTTTGCTCCGGATCTGAGGCTAGTGCAGTGGTCGAGGCCATGAACCCTTCAAAGATCAGGTCTCCTCGGATATCAACGACATAATTTAGGTTCCTAAAACTGATCTGATGACCAGGGGCGTAGCTGTTGATCTGTTCGAGGTGGCCAATCGAGTTGGCACGCAGAACGAAGCCACTGGATACAAAAATTTAGCCAGGAGGTAAGCTTCCCAGGAGACGACATCGTTGTAGATGATCGAGCGAGCCATCGAGCCTTCTGTTAACGACATAGTGGGACTCTCAATGAAAGCACCAATGTCGGTGTCAAAACCGGCATATCTCGGGTAGGGGGTCCCGAACTATGCGTCTGAGGATCAAAGGTAACAGGAGGCAGGGGACATGATGTTTACCCAGGTTTGGGCCCTCTTAATGGAGGTAATACCCTAGTTCCTGCTTGATTGACTTTGATGAGTATAGGGGTTACAAGAGTTGATTTGCCTCAAGATCGTAATGGCTAAACCCTAGATGTCTAGCCTATATGATTTGTCTTAGCCTCTACGGACTAAACCCTTCGGTTTATATAGACACTGGAGGGGCCTAGGGTTGTACAGAGTTGGTTTATAGAGAAAGGAAACTTCACATCCGGACGCCAAGCTTGACATCCACGCAAAGGAGAGTCCCATCCGGAGACGCGGGAAGGCCTTCTATCTTGTATCTTCACGGCCCATCAGTCCGGCCCATGGCAGATAGCCCGGACGCCCAGGGACCCCCTAATCCAGGACTCCCTCAGCTAGGGCTGCGCGCCCAGCCCTTGAACATCCCTATATATAGTAGGAAGGAGGCGCAAGGGCTGGAGACAACAATTACCACGCCCTGCGGGCTCCCCTCTCTCCCGTTCTTCCCCATTCGTAGTTCCGGAGGCGCTTGGCGAAGCCCTACTGGGATTGCTCCACCACCATCTCCACCATGTCGTTGTGCTGGTTGAGATCCCATCTACTTCTCCTCCCTCTCTTGTTGGATCAACAAGGAGGAGACATCATCGAGTCGCACGTGTGCTGAATGCGGAGGTGTCGCCCGTTCAGCACTAGATCGGATTGTTTCGTGAAGAGTACGACTACATCAACTGCGTTTCTTAACGCTTCCTCTTAATGGTCTACAATGGTATGTAGATCCAATCTCTCCTCTCATTGATGGTCATCTCCTAGATTGATCTTGGTGAGCGTAGGAATTTTTTTGTTTCCCATGCAACGTTCCCCTATAGTGGTATCATGAGCTAGGTCTATGCATAGATGACATCACAAGTAGAACACAAAGGAGTTTGTGGGCATTGATATTCAGATTGCTTCCTTCCTTGGTCTTTTCTTGATTCAGTGGTATTGTGGGATGAAGCAGCCCAGACCAACTTTACATGTCCACGTACATGAGACCGGTTCCATCGACTGACATGCAACTTGTTGCATAAAGATGGCTGGCGTGTGTCTGTCTCTCCCACCTTAGTTGAATCGGATTCGACAAAGGCGGTCCTTGTAGAAGGTTAAATAGCAACTTGTATATCACCTTGTGGCTTTGCGTAGGTATGAACGGTTCTTATTAGTTACCATAGCAGCCACTGTCGGTGTCAAAACAGGCGGATCTCGGGTAGGGGGTCTCGAACTGTGCATCTAAGGCGGATGGTAACAGGAGGCAGGGGACACGATGTTTACCCAGGTTCGGGCCCTCTCGATGGAGGTAATACCCTACTTCCTGCTTGATTGATCTTGATGATATGAGTATTACAAGAGTTGATCTACCACAAGATCGTAGAGGCTAAACCCTAGAAGCTAGCCTATGATTCTAATTGTTGTTGTCCTACGGACTAAACCCTCCGGTTTATATAGACATCGGAGGGGGCTAGGGTTACACAGAGTCGGTTACAAGGGAGGAGATCTACATATCCGAATTGCCAAGCTTGCCTTCCACGCAAAGGAGAGTCCCACCCGGACACGGGATGAAGTCTTCAATCTTGTATCTTCATAATCCAACAGTCTGGCCAAAGTATATAGTCCGGCTGTCCGAGGACCCCCTAATCCAGGACTCCCTCAGTAGCCCCCGAACCAGGCTTCAATGACGATGAGTCCAGTGCGCAGATTGTCTTCGGCACTACAAGGCGGGTTCTTCTCCAAATTCCGAATACCTGTCGAGTAGTGTCCAGCTTCCCATGAATGTTGCACTCCTTGGCTTCTGCGCCTAATAATGGCTATCCTCCACGTGTCGAGCGAATGCGAGAAGTCGGGGCATTTTTACACTTGCCACCCTAACCATGCGGGTAAATCGTCTATTTAAAGAGACGGGGATCCTAAGATCCAGATCACACCATCTTCCCACAGCGAGTATCCATCGGAGCGCGCCCGGAAAAATTCCATCCCATCATGGCCGGCCATCGCAGCTCCTCCTCTCGCTCCCGTAGCCCTAAGCCAAGTGATTTGAAGAAGTGTTCCGTCCCCCACAGTCAATTAGTAGAGTTACAGACCCAGGGGTTTCTCCCTCCAGCGTATATGGTCCCCGTTCGAGCCGGACTTGCCACTTACAATGGCGGGGAGCAAGTGGAGAGCTTTCCCAACCCATCCATGGGGAGCGGGTATGCCTTGTCCCTTACTTACTAAGGGGGCTTGGATTTCCAATCCATCCATTCCTCCGCAGGCTCCTAGAGTTCTACGGCCTCCAGTTGCATAACTTTACTCCCGCCTCCATACTACACATCGCTGGCTACGTCGCCTTTTGCGAGCTGTGTTTTGGGCTGCGAAGCTCATTTCGAGCTATGGAAGAGGCTATTCTGCCTCGTACCCCGTACACAGGAGGGGTCACTATATCAAGTGGGCGGAGCCGAGATATGGCGCATCGCCGGGACCGGATACCTGTCCGGTACTCCGAAGAAGACATCCGAAGACTGGCCTTTGGAGTGGTTTTATATGGCGGACGTCCCTCTTCCGGATCCTATTCGGATGGGCCTTCCTAAGTTCAATAACACCCCTCTGAAGAAACGCCGCAATTGGCACCCTCGGGACCCCCAAGAGGAAGATGATAGAGAGGTCCTTTACCTGATGGGCCGGATTAAAACGCTGGCCAAATCAGGATTGACAATAATCGAAGTTATGTCAATATGTATAATGCGGGGGGTGCAGCCACTTCAATATCGGGGTCAACCCATGTGGCACTTCAATGGAGGAGACGATGCCACCCGCTGCGGTTGTAACGGACCGGACTCCGTTGCTCCTCTAGCGAAAATACTGTCCGATCTATATAAAGGAGAGGAAGGGGAGTTCATCCACATCAAGCCATGGGATGGATTCTCCCTGTACAACCCCCCAAACTGGGTGAGCTGCTACTTTCTACTCCAGATCTTCCCACATTCTTCGTCATAAGTATTTACCTTGCTATTTCATAGCAGGAACTGCGAAAAGCTATGAGGGAGGTCCACAGCCCACCTCCACAACCAGAGGACCCTAACCGGGCCCTCGACCCCGGACTCGAAGAAGATCCGGACACATTCGTGGAGCTCGTCGATAGGACATTCTGTCAGTTAAGCTACAACGGTGCCTTAGTGGCCATCATGGCCGATTATCTTAGACTGCTCCCTGCATCACATGTAAGTAAAACCGAAGTCCCGACTTCCGAGAAGGATTCCCTTTTCGCACTTCACCTACCGCACACATATGGTGTTTTACAAGGAAGGCTCTCGGGACGCCATGCCGAACCCGCAGTGACTCACCAACAAGGGGCATCGAAGCCGGGTAAACTTAAAAGGAAGGCGGTCAAGACTGAGACGTCATCACAGAGGTATGAAAAAGAACCCCGCTCTGTGGTTGTCATCTTTTAAATATAATAACGTCCATGGTTTCTAGAAGGAAAAACGCTCGGCGGACCATATTCGAAGAGTCTGCTGGCCAAGCTTCCACCAGCCGGGCTCCAGAGCCAGACTTAGAAGCGGATGCTAACGCGGGGCCAACACCGGATGTTCATCCTACAGAGGATGCGGATAGGCTGTCCTCTACAAATTCCGAAGTAGAGAGTGCCATGAATCACAGGCGTCGCCGGGCCGTACTCCACAATAGTTGTTTCTCTCAAGAGGCGTTCGATGCCTTCAACTCAGGAGACATGTACATCCGAGCTGCTCAAAATGGTCTTGCCCAAGCCACAGACCAGTATGTGAAGGATATACGGGTAAGAAAATCTAATAATTATGTATATCAGTAGCCCATGAGACTTGAAACAGTTGGCAGAACTAATTTAAGGATCATTGTTTGCGTAGGTTCTTACAGAGAAGAATACCCAGTTGTCTCAAGAGCTGGAGGAGTGCAAAGCCCAACTACGGGCCACAGTTGCCGCACTGAAGGAGTCTGAGAAGGCCCCATCTGGTAACACTTGTTTCTATCTAAAAGAATGCCATGTACCAGTTAATATTCGGCATACATGCGAATCTAACAATAGATTCTGTAGTTGATCCCGGAGTGAATCCAGAGGTCGTGCGAGGGAATGACCAACATGCTCAACGATAGCTAAGGGCTGGCGAGCGCGTGCTTACGCAGGTTAGGCAGGAGAGAAACGATCTCCAAGATGCCAATACCTGGCTGGGCATTGAACTTAACAATGTTCGGGCCCAGCTAGCTGACTCCGTAAAGGAGAATAAGAGGCTTCGGCGTGGCATTTTTAGTAAGTGCTTGAACGAACTTTTATAGAGTTCGGCGAAGAAACCGGCTAACAGAGTTATATCTGCAGGTATGATGATGGGTTGTCGTGCAGAGGAGACGCCCGAGTCTGCGGGTGGTCTTCTGCCAGAGCTCTTACAACTGCATGAACAAGTTCGGCAGGTGATGCAGAGCATTGCCCAAGCCTTGTGGCCATCCGCCTGCCTGCCAGGAGGCATGGGGGAGCTTGTAGAGATGCTCAAGGGAGCGCGGCGGCGCTTCCGATTATGGAAGATATCGGCCTGCCGACAAGGTGCAAGGGAAGCCTGGGCCATGGTGAAGATGCGATATACCAAGGCTGACCCGAACCACATGGCCGAGGTCGGACCTGTGGGGTCTGATGGGAAAGAGATCCCTGTCAGTTTTGGTGTATGACCAGGCTAAATTAGCCGCAAAGTATTCCCAACAGGATTGTAGGCTAGGCAGCCTATTGGATGGTATAGAAGAAGAATTTAGTCAGTCTAAGTGACTGTGTACTTCAATTGACATATATTGTCTCTAGCCGAATTGTAAATCATTTGTCATGGCGGACCTTTTCGCTTCAACCTCCGGACCTGACAGTCCGGAGTGTATCCGAATACCTGCCCGGTTATGTAAAAACTGCGGTATGCATGGAAACCAGGCGTAGGGGTCATAAGTGCTTGAACAAACAAGTACCCAACTAGCTATGTTATATTACATGGATAGTAAGAAACATCTTCGAGGGAGAATAGTTCTGTTAAGGGTTCCTTTCCCTGGGTACGCATGCATTAATGTGCATGTCCGAACTGCGAAAAGAGACGCGGGATATAGACATCTGGGGGCATGTATTACAATAAATAAAAGTCATCTTTTTTTCACCGACCGAATATTCCTTTAAGAACGCTAGCTTTCGGCTTCACCCAGTCTGAGGTACACATCTGGCTGACCCGGCAGTAACAATCGCAGAGGTGCTCCCCTTATGCCCTAGCCGAATTAACGGGAACGTAGGGCATAAACACAAGAGCCAGGCAACCCAGCTTGGCCAAAACTTAAGTCATATCGATGCATATAATGGCGAAGAAAAGGTACATGTGGAAAAGTAACGCATGTGCGGGGGGCATAGAGCCCAACACATAAGAACCCCCCAGGTATAATGAGCACGCTTAGCGTGGCAAGATTGTGCAGTCAAGACACATTTTAACCTTTTAAGGCCGTGAAGAAAAAGGGAAGAAAGAAAGAAAGAAAAGACAGATAACGAATATATAAAAAATTGATGGAGGTAAGGAGACAAACCCAGAGTTCGGCGCTAGGCGTAGAACCTTCGGAGTCTGGCTGCGTTCCATGGGTTTGGCTCGAGTCGATTGTCCGATGCATCCCGCAGACGGTACGCTCCACCGGTCAGAACTTTGTCGATGACGAAGGGACCTTCCCATTTGGGCTTGAGCTTGTCCTTTTTCTTCTCCGGTAGGCGTAGAACGAGTTCGCCAACGTTATAAGTTTTGGCATGTACTTCTCTGCTTTGATACCGCCGAGCCTATTGCTGATAGAATGCGGAACGGGCTTTTGCCACGTCATGCTCCTCCTCCAGGGTGTCCAAATTGTCCTGCCGATCAAGCTCGGCTTCTTTCTCTTCGTACATGCGCACTCGAGGTGAGTCTTGAATAATGTCGCAGGGCAATACCACCTCTGCACCGTACACCATAAAGAACGGTGTGTATCCGGTAGTGCGATTCAGCATGGTCCACAGCCCCCATAGTACGGAGTCAAGCTCCTCCACCCAGTGCGTATCTGATTCCTTCAAGGATCATACTAATCTGGGTTTAATGCCGCTCATGATAAGACCATTTGCTCGCTTGACTTGACCGTTAGTTTGTGGGTGATAGACAGAGGCATAATCGACCTTAATGCCCATTTTGCTGCACCAAGTTTTTACATCATCGGTTGTAAAGTTCAAGCCGTTATCGGTGATGATGTTGTGGGGGATACCGTAATGGTGTACAACCCCGGATATGAATTCTATCACTGGTCCAGACTCGGCCGTTTTAACTGGTTTGGCCTCTATCCATCTGGTGAATTTATCCACCATGACCAAGAGGTATTTTTTCTTATGGCTTCCCCATTTAAGGGGTCCGACCATGTCAAGCCCCCAGACCGCAAAGGGCCAAGTAATGGGGATTGTTTGGAGAGCGGTAGGCGGCATATGGCTTTGGTTTGCAAAAAGCTGGCAACCGACGCAATGTTGAAGGAGGTCCTGTGCATCCGCTCGGGCCATCGGCCAGTAAAAACCTGTACGGAAGGCCTTGCTTACAAGGGCCCGAGCTGCGGCGTGGTGGCCGCCAAGTCCAGCATGAATTTCTGCCAAAAGTTGCCATCCTTCCTCTTTGGAGATGCACCTTTGGAGTACTCTTGTAGCGCTTTTCTTATAAAGCCCCCCCTTGTGGACCTTGTAGGCTTTAGACCGCCGCACAATGCAACATGCCTCGTTTGGGTCGTCAGGGAGTTCCTGCCTAGTGAGGTAAGCCAAGAAGGGTTCTGTCCACAGGGCGATGACAGCCATAATTACATGGGCCGAAGGTGTTATTTCGGTGGCAGAGCCTCCAATTACGTCAGAGTGTTCGGGGTCTGGTGTTGTGGCCGGATCCAGACTGTTATTACCGGTCTCCCCATCCCACACCCCAGATGGCTTAAACAGCCTTTCCAAAGAGATATTAGGTGGGACAGGGTCGCGCTTAGCGCCAACGCGGGCGAGGATATCCGCCGCTTGATTGTTTTCTCGGACCACATGGTGGAATTCAAGGCCCTCGAATCGAGTTGACATTTTGAGGACGGCATTGCGGTAAACTGCCATTTTTGGGTCCTTGGCATCAAAGTCCCCATTTATTTGGGATATTGCGATGTTCGAATCCCCTGACCTCTAGGCGTTGAGTGCCCATGGAGACTGCCATCTGGAGACCATGCAACAGGGCCTCATATTCTGCTGCATTGTTGGAGTCTATGTATAATATTTGGAGTACGTATTGGACTGTATCTCCAGTGGGGGATGTCAGGACGATGCCTGCCCCCAGACCAGCCAACATCTTAGAGCCATCAAAGTGCATGATCCAATTGGGCATGCGCCGTACTCTTTAGGGAGTTCAGCTTCCTTCCATTTGGTAACGAAGTCAGCCAGTACTTGCGACTTAATGGCTCGCCGTGGTTTGTATGTTATGTCGAACGGGAGGAGCTCGATAGCCCATTTGGCAATCCGGCCCGTGGCATCGCGGTTATTTATTATGTCGTTGAGTGGTACTTCGGAGGCCACCGTAATTGAACACTCTTGAAAGTAGTGTCGTAGTTTCCGGGATGCCATGAAGACCGCGTATGCTATCTTTTGGTAATGTGGGTACCATGATTTGCATGGAGTGAGGACAGTGGATACATAGTATACCGGCTTTTGAAGCGGTAACTTATGTCCGTCCGTCTCTCGTTCGACGACGAGCACATCGCTTACAACTTGGTGAGTTGCCGCTATATATAACAGCATTGGTTCGCCGACATTTGGCGCGGCCAAGATTGGGTTGGTGGCCAATACGGCCTTTATTTCTTCCAATCCGGCCGTGGCCGCATCCGTCCACTCGAAGTGTTCGGTGCGTCGAAGAAGGCGATAAAGAGATAGTGCCTTTTCTCCTAATCGGGAGATGAAGTGGCTTAAGGCAGCCATGCATCCCGTTAACTTCTGGATTTGCTTGAGGTCTGTTGGGATAGCCAACTGTGACAAAGCTTGGATTTTAGCTGGATTTGCTTCAATCCCTCTATTGGAGACGATGAAGCCCAAGGGCTTTCCGGCGGGCACGCCAAAAATGCATTTTTCTGGATTGAGCTTGATGTCATATGTTCGGAGATTGTCGAACGTGAGCCTCAAGTCGTCTATTAAGGATTCGACGTGTCTTGTTTTAATGACCACATCGTCTACGTCCTCCACTATTTTGCCGATTTGTGTTTGCAGGCATGTCTGAATCATGCGTTGATAGGTTGCACCAGCGTTTTTTAGCCCGAAAGGCATGGTGTTGAAACAGAAGGGGCCGTATGGAGTGATGAATGCCGTTGCGGCTTGATTGGGCTCTGCCATATTAATTTTATGGGATCCGGAGTATGTGTCGAGGAGGCACAATGAGTCGTGTCCTGCGGTAGCATCGATAATTTGATCAATGCGGGGGAGGGGGGAGGGATCCTTGGGGCAAGCCATGTTAAGGTCCTTGAAATCGACACATAGGCGCCAGGATTTGTCCTTCTTTGGTACCATCACTAGGTTCGCTAGCCAGCCCAGATGTTTTATTTCTCTAATAAATCCAGCCTCGAGTAACTTGGCTAGCTCTTCTCCCATGGCTTGTCACTTAGGCTCCAAGAAACGTCGAAGAGTCTGCTTGACCGGCTTGAACCCCTTTAGGATGTTAAGGCTATGCTCGGCCAGCCTGCGTGGGATTCCTGGCATGTCTGAAGGATGCCAGGCAAAAATGTCCCAATTCTCGCGCAAGAACTCCCGTAGTGCAGCGTCCGTTGTGGGGTTCAGCTGTGCCCCAATGGATGTTGTTTTGATAGGGTCCGTGTTGGGGAACGTAGTAATTTCAAAAAATTTCCTACGCACACACAAGATCATGGTGATGCATAGCAACGAGAGGGGAGAGTGTGATCTACGTACCCTTGTGGACCGACAGCGGAAGCATTAGCACAACGCGGTTGATGTAGTCGTACGTCTTCACGGCCCGACCGATCAAGCACCGAAACTACGGCACCTCCGAGTTTTAGCACACGTTCAGCTCGATGACGATCCCCGGACTCCGATCCAGCAAAGTGTCGGGGAAGAGTTCCGTCAGCACGATGGCGTGGTGACGATCTTGATGTACTATCATCGCAAGGCTTCGCCTAAGCACCGCTACAATATTATCGAGGATTATGGTGGAAGGGGGCACCGCACACGGCTGAGAATATGATCACGTGGATCAACTTGTGTTTCTAGGGGTGCCCCCTGCCCCCGTATATAAAGGATCAAGGGGAGGAGGCCGGCCGGCCCCTATGGCGCGACAAGGAGGAGTCCTCCTCCTAGTAGGAGTAGGACTCCTACTAGGAGGGGGGAAAGAAGTGGGGAGGGAGAAGGAAAAGGGGGTGCCGCCCCCCTCTCCTAGTCCAATTCGGACCAGGGGGGAGGAGGCGCGCGGCCCACCTTTGGCTGCCCCTCTCTCTCTCCACTAAGGCCCATATGGCCCATTACTTCTCCCGGGGGGGTTCCGGTAACCCTCCAGCTCTCCGGTTTTCTACGAAATCACCCGGAACACTTCCGGTGTCCGAATATAGCCGTCCAATATATCAATCTTTATGTCTCGACCATTTCGAGACTCTTCGTCATGTCCATGATCACATCCGGGACTCCGAACTAACTTCTGTACATCAAAACTCATAAACTCATAATATAACTGTCATCAAAACCTTAAGCGTGCGGACCCTACGGGTTCGAGAACAATGTAGACATGACCGAGACACGTCTCCGGTCAATAACCAATAGCGGAACCTGGATGCTCATATTGCCTCCTACATATTCTATGAAGATCTTTATCGGTTAGACCGCATAACAACATACGTTGTTCCCTTTGTCATCGGTATGTTACTTGCCCGAGATTCGATCATCGGTATCTCAATACCTAGTTCAATCTCGTTACCGGCAAGTCTCTTTACTCGTTCCGTAATACATCATCTCGCAACTAACTCATTAGTTGCAATGCTTGCAAGGCTTATGTGATGTGCATTACCGAGAGGGCCGAGAGATACATCTTCGACAATCGGAGTGACAAATCCTAATCTCGAAATACGCCAACCCAACATGTACCTTTAGAGACACCTGTAGAGTACCTTTATAATCACCCATTTACGTTGTGACGTTTGGTAGCACACAAAGTGTTCCTCCGGCAAACGGGAGTTGCATAATCTCATAGTCATAGGAACATGTATAAGTTATGAAGAAAGCAATAGCAACATACTAAACGATCGAGTGCTAAGCTAATGGAATGGGTCATGTCAATCAGATCATTCACCTAATGATGTGATCCCGTTAATCAAATAACAACTCTTTGTTCATGGTTAGGAAACATGACCATCTTTGATTAACGAGCTAGTCAAGTAGAGGCATACTAGTGACACTCCGTTTGTCTATGTATTCACACATGTATTATGTTTCTGGTTAATACAATTCTAGCATGAATAATAAACATTTATCATGATATAAGGAAATAAATAATAACTTTATTATTGCCTCTAGGGCATATTTCCTTCAGTCCGTTGGGTGGACCTAGAATTTGACTATTTCGTCCGCTGGTTTAAAAGAGGTGGACTTGGGTCTTTTGTCGAGTATCACGTCGTCCCTGTCCACCGTGGAGCGCAACGCAGTTAGTTCTTCGACCGTGAGGGCTTCGGATAATGCCTCGAGGGCTAGTGTGGCGGTTTTATTTTCGGCGCGGAGTGCTATGTCCGGATCACTAGCCAGAGTGATGATTCCGTTGGGCCTGGGCATTTTAAGCTTCATGTACCCGTAATGGGGTATAGCTTGGAAGATCATGAATGCCTCCCGCCCTAAGAGGGCGTGGTATCCGCTACTGAACGGGGCCACTTGGAACGTGATTTCTTCGGACCTATAATTCTCTGGCGTACCAAATACCACATCTAGTGTGATTTTTCCTGCACGTCGTGCCTCCCGACTAGGGATGATTCCTCTGAAGGTCGTGTTGCTTTGCTCAATGCGACTCTTGTCTATTTCCATTTTTCTGATAGTTTCCTTGTAGATGAGGTTTAATCCGCTGCCACCGTTCATGAGCACTTTAGTAAGCCGGAAGCCATCCACAATTGGACTAAGGACCAAAGTGACTGGTGCTCGGGTTGTTCGGAATTGGGGTTCGTCACTGGCATTGAAGGTTATGGCCGTGTCGTTCCATGGATTTATTGTTGCAACGTGGCAGACCTCGGCAAGGCTGCAGAGTGATCGTTTGCGCCTATTATTTGAGGCGAAGATCTCGAAGACTGTCAATATTGTATTGTTATTTTCCACGGGATGGTGCTCTGTTGTATTGTTGATGAGGATATCCTCGCCGCTCTTGGCCACCTGCCGGAGTATCCAACATGCTCTAAGACTACGTGTTGGCATGGTATCCATTGTACTGTGAATTTTGCATGTCCCATTGAGCCATCCCTCCAATACAGTTCTATGCCCTGTAGTGGGCTTTTGCTTCTTTGTAATTGGGTCGGGTGACTTACGAGAGTACACCCTTTTAGTTCGGACAAGGGGTTTAGTGAGAGCCGGAGGGTCCCAAAATTTTGTTTGGGTTTTCCAGGCGCTTTCCATCGCACAGTACTTCCGTACTATGGCCGCCAAGTTAGCGAAGTGTGCTATGTCATGCCGACTTATGGCGTTGAGAATTCACTTGTCCGTGCAATTTTTGCAAAAGAATGAAATTGCGTCTTCCTCGCGACAGTCCTTGATCTTGCTCATTACAAGGAGGAATCTGGCCCAATAGTGATGTATTGTCTCTTGGGGCTCTTGTCTAATGTGGGAAAGATCACTTGAATCTGGGTGGGTGGGTAGGTTTAGGTCCAAACCCTGACCCGATCTGAGACCCAGGGGCGGAGGAGTTTCCGAGCTTGGTAGTTCGGACTCCTGGATGTTGCCCAATAGTTCTGGCCCGCTGTCTGATTCTAGATTCAAAGCTTGGGCCATGTCCTCCCGTGGACGGGTGTCCGGCTCGGAGGGCTCGGGAATCCGGACATAATTTGTCCTCAAAATAGAGGAAGAATTGCTACACTGCTCCTCCACCATCGCTATCTGATGGGTGACCGGCGGAGAGTTAATCTCCCTTAGGTCGAGTTGAAGCCCGATCCGATCATAGTCCTTTGTGACTCCCAGGGCGGCGATGCGATCCAAGAGCTCATTCAGAGAAGAGAGCTCTATTGGATCCATCTGCTCGGCGAATCCCGAGCCGACATGGAGGTTGTTTTTGATGACCCGAGAAGTCATCGTCGGCGCGATGGCCGGAGGGGCGGTCCCGACGAAGCTGCCTAGTCAGAGAGTTTGGCTTATAGCCAGGGCTCCCCCTGAGGTAATGTTGTCCTTGACAACAAGATGAGCCATCAAGCCTTATCGTGATGGCACAGTGGAACTCTCAATGAAAGCACCAATGTCGATGTCAAAACCGACGGATCTCGGGTAGGGGGTCCCGAACTGTGCGTCTAAGGCGGATGGTAAGAGGAGGCAGGGGACACGATGTTTACCCAGGTTCGAGCCCTCTCGATGGAGGTAATACCCTACTTCCTGGTTGATTGATCTTGATGATATGAGTGTTACAAGAGTTGATCTACCACGAGATCGTAGAGGCTAAACCCTAGAAGCTAGCCTATGATTCTGATTGTTGTTGTCCTACGGACTAAACCCTCCGGTTTATATAGACACAGGAGGGGGCTAGGGTTACACAGAGTCGGTTACAAGGGAGGAGATCTACATATCCGAATTGCCAAGCTTGCCTTCCACGCAAAGGAGAGTCCCACCCGGACACGGGACGAAGTCTTCAATCTTGTATCTTCATAATGCAACAGTCCGGCCAAAGTATATAGTCCAGCTGTCCGAGGACCCCCTAATCCAGGACTCCCTCAGCCACGTAAAACATGCAACAACAAAGTAGAGGATGTTGTGATATGATAAGGCCAAAGACATGATGGGGTATATTTGATGTATGAGATGATCATGTTTTGTATAGATTATCACGACTTGCATGTCGATGAATACGGCAACCGGCAGGATCCATAGGGTTGTCTTTAATTATTGTATGACCTGCTGTCAATCATTAAGCGCTATATAATGCTTTACTTTATCGCTAAATGGTAGCAATAGTTGTAGAAGCATGGTTGGTGTGACAACCCCAATGGCAACATGATGATGGAGATCATGGTGTCATGTCGGTGATGATTGAGATCATGCTGGTGCTTTGGATATGGAGATAAAAAGCACAAGATGATGGCCATATCATGTCACTTATGATTTGCATGTGATGTTAATCATTGTATGCATCTTATTCTGCTTAGGATGATGGTAGCATTATAAGGTGATCCCTCACTTTAATTTCAAGATAAAATTGTGTTTTCCCCAAGTGTGCACCATTGTGAAAATTTGTCGTTTCGAAGCACCACGTGATGACCGAGTGTGACAGACTCTACGTTCGCATACAATAGGTGCAAGCCAGTTTTGCACATGCGGAACACTTGGGTTAAACTTGAAGAGTCTAGCATCTACAAACATGGCCTCGGAACACGGGAGACCAAAAGGTCAAACATGAGTCATATAGTAGATATGATCAGCATGGAGATGTTCACCATTGAAACCACCTCTTCTCATGTGATGATTGGACTTGGGTTGGTGGATTTGGATCATGTCACACTTAGACAACCAGAGGGGTGTTGATTTGAGTTGGAGTTCATTAGTAATTTGATTAGCTGAATTAATTATCATGAACATAGTCAAAATGTCTTTGCAAATTATGGTGTATAGCTCGCATTGTAGCTCCCCTGTTTTTGATGCATTCCTAGAGAAAACTAATTAAGTTGAAAGATAATGGTACCAATTATGCGGACTTGGTCCGTTATCTTAGGATTGTCCTCATTGTTGCACAGAAGGCGTATGACCTTGATGCACTGCTCAGAGCGCCACCCCCTCAAGTGTAGTCTATGGGTGTTGTGAACATCTGGTAGACACATTCTGATGACTACTTGATAGTTTAGTGCGCCATGCTTTACATCTTAGAATCGGGGCTCCAAATACGTTTTGAACGCCATGGAACATATGAGATGTTCCGAGAGATGAAATTGGTATTTCAGGCTCATGCCCATGTTGAGAGGTATGAGACCTCTGACAAGTTCTTTGCCTACAAGATGGAGGAGAATAGCCCAGCCAGTGAGCATGTGCTCAAAATGTCTGGGTTCTACAATTTCTTGTATCAAGTGGGAGTTAATCTTCCAGATAAGATAGTGATTGACATAGTTCTCCAGTCACTATCACCAAGCTACTACAGCTTCGTGATGAACTATAACATGCAAGGGATGGAGATGATCTTGGAGCTGTTCGTGGTGCTTAAGGCCGCGGAGGTTGAAATCAAGAAGGAGCATCAAGTGTTGATGGTTAACAAGACCACTGGTTTCAAGAAGGGCAAGGGCAAGAAGAGAAACTTCATGAATGGCAAGCCAGTTGCCGCTCCAGTGAAGAAACCCAAGGTTGAACCCAAACCCGAGAGTAAGTGCTTCTATTGTAAGGGGAACGATCACTAGTAGTGGAACTACCCCAAATAATTGGTAGATAAGAAGGCTGGCAACTTCAACATAAGTATATTTGGTATACATGTCATTGATGTGTACCTTACTAGTACTCCTAGTAGCACCTGGGTATTAGATACCGGTTCAGTTGCTAATATTGGTAACTCGAAATAGAAGCTGCGGAATAAATGGAGACTAGCTGAGGGCGAGGTGACGATGCATGTTGGAAGTGTTTCCAAGGTTGATGTGATCACCATCGCACGTTCCCTCTACCTTCAGGATTAGTGTTGAACCTAGATAAATGTTATTTGGTGCCTACGTTGAGCATGAACATGATTAGATCGTGTTTATTGCAATACGGTTGTTCATTTAAGTCAGAGAATAATGGTTATTCTGTTTACATTAATAATACCTTCTATGGTCATGCACCCAATGTGAATGGTTTATTAAATCTTGATTGTAGTGATACAAATGTTCATAATATTGATGCCAAAAGATGCAAAGTTAATGATGATAGTACCACATATTTGTGGCGCTGCTGCTTAGGTCATATTGTTGTAAAGTGAATGAAGAAGCTCCATGTTGATGGATCATTGGACTCACTCGATTTTGAATCGCTTGAGACATGCGAACCATGCCTCATGGGCAATATGACTAAGACCCCATTTTCTAGTACAATGGAGCGGGCAGGTGACTTATTAGAAATGATACATACTGATGTATGCGGTCCAATGAGTATTGAAGCACACGGTGGATATCGTTATTTTCTTACCTTCACTGATGATTTGAGTAGATATGGGTATATTTACTTAATGAAACACAACTCTGAAACATTTGAAAAGTTCAAACAATTTCAGAGTAAAGTTGAAGATCATCGTGACAAGAAGATAAAATGTCTATGATATGATCCTTGAGGTGAATATCTGAGTTACAAGTTTGGTATATGATGTCGCTTGACTACATCGGTATTTCCCCAAAGAGGAAGGGATGCTGTAGTATAACTACGGTAGGTATTTCCCTCAGTTATGAAACCAAGATTATCAATCCGGTAGGAGAACCAAGCAACACTATGTAAACGGTACCTGCAGACAAAGAACAAATACTTGAAACGGTACCTTCTTAGGAATTTTTGGGTTTTTGGAATAATAGATCTGGAAATAAAAGAAAATAAAAATAGATCTAAAATCAAATATGATAAAGAATAGA
This sequence comes from Triticum aestivum, assembly GCF_018294505.1. Classification (NCBI taxonomy): domain Eukaryota; kingdom Viridiplantae; phylum Streptophyta; class Magnoliopsida; order Poales; family Poaceae; genus Triticum; species Triticum aestivum. Next base: position 296,954,334 of record NC_057806.1, read on the forward strand.
CCCGAGGGTCGTAGATTTCACTAGTGGCTTCTCTCGAGAAAATAGCATACGGCGGGTAAACAAATTACTATTGGGAAATTGATAGAAGATCGAATAAGTATGACGATATCCAAGGCATGATCGATATATAGGCATCACGTCCAAGATTAATGGACCGACTCCTCCCTGCATCTACTACTATTACTCCACACATCGACTGCTATCCAGCATGCATCTAGTGTACTAAGTTCATGGAGAAACGTAGTAATGCAATAAGAACAATGACATCATGTAGATGAGATCTATTCATGTAGGAATAGCCCCCATCTTGTTATCCTTAATAGCAATGATACATGCGTGTCTTGCTGCCCCTTTTGTCTCTGGGAAAGAACACCGCACAATTGAACCCATCACAAAGCACCTCTTCCCATGGAAAGAAAAATCGATCTAGTTGGCCTAACTAAACTAAAGATTCGAAGAAGAAATACGAGGCTGTAAATAATCATGCATATAAGAGATCAAAAAAGACTCCGATAATATTCATGGATATAGATCTAATCATAAACTCAAAGTTCATCGGATCCCAACAAACACACCGCAAAAAGAGTTACATCAAATAGATCTCCAAGAGACCATTGTATTGAGAATCAAAAGAGAGAGAGAGAGAGAGAGGGAGCCATCTAGCTACTGACTACGGATCTGTAGGTCTATGATGAACTACTCATGCATCATCGGTGAGGCACCAATGAGGATGATGAACCCCTTCGTGATGGTGTCTAGATGGTATCTCGTGGTTCTGGAACTTGCGACAGCTGAATTGTGTTTTGTCGACTCCCCTAGGGTTTCTGGAATATTTGGGGATTCATAGGGCGAAGAGGCGGTGTGTGAGGCCACCAAGGGGGGCACAACCCTCTTGGACGCGCCCACGTGGGTTGTGTCCACCTCGGGCCTCTCCTCTGGTACTTCTTTGGCCCATGTTGTGTCTTCTGGTCCAGAAAAATTCTCCAAAAAGTTTCGCTGCGTTTGGACTCCATTTCGTACTGATATTCTGCAAAGTAAAAAAAGCAAAAAAACAACAACTGGCACTCGGCACTATGTCAATAGGTTAGTCCAAAAAAATGATATAAAGTTGCTATAAAATGATTGTAAAACATCCAAGAATGATAATATAACAACATGGAACAAGCAAAAATTATAGATACGTCGGAGACGTATAAGTATACATCTAAAACATATGTGGAAATTGTTTCACATCTCATGCCACCTGGAACACCACAGCTTAATGGTGTGTCCGAACGTCGTAATCATACTCTATTGGATATGGTGTTATCTATGATGTCTCTTACTGAATTGCCACTATAGTTTTGGGGTTATGCATTAGAGACAACTACATTCACTCTAAATAGGGCACCATCTAAATACGTTTAGATGACATCGTATGAATTATTGTTTGGCAAGAAACCTAAGTTGTCGTTTCTTAAGGTTTGGGGTTGCGTCGCTTATGTGAAAAGGCTTCATCCTGATAAGCTCGAACCCAAAGCAGACAAGTGCGTCTTCATAGGATACCCTAAGGAAATAGTTGTGTACACCTTCTATCTCAGATCTGAAGGCAAGGTCTTTGTTGCCAAGAATGGATCCTTTCGAGAGAAGGAGTTTCTCTCGAAAGAATTGAGTGGGAGGAAGGTAGAACTTGATGAGGTTGTTGAACCGTCACTTCAGTTAGAAAGTAGCACGACGCAAAAAGATGTTTCTGCGGTGCGTGCGCCAAGTGAAGAGGAAGCTAATTATGATGATCATGAAGCTTCAGATCAAGTTACTACCGAGCCTCGTAGGTCGACAAGGACTCATACCACCTCTGAGTGGTACGGCAATCATGTCTTGGAGGTCATATTGTTAGACAACAGTGAATCTATGAAGAAGCGATGGTGGGCCTAGATTCCAAAAAATGCCTAGGAGCCATGAAATCTGAGGTAGGATCCATGTATAAAAACCAAGTATGGACTTTGGTAAACTTGCTTGATGACCGGCATGCCATTAAGCACAAACGGATCTTTTAAGACAGACGCTGGTGGTAATGCCACCATTTATGAAGCTCGACTTGTCGCAAAGAAGTTTACGATAAGTTCAAGGAGTTGACTATGATGAGACTTTCTCACTCATAGCAATGCTAAAGTCTGTTGGGATTATGTTAGCAGTTGCTGCATTTTTTATTACAAAATTTGGTAGATGGATGTCAAAACAGAGTTTCCTTAACGGTTTCCGTGAAGAAAGGTTGTATGTGATACAACCAGAAGGTTTTGTCGATCCTAAGGATGCTAAAAGGTATGCAAGCTCGAGCAATCCTTCTATGGACTGGAGCAAGCATCTTGGAGTTGGAATGTATGCTTTGATCAAATCTTTTGGATTTATACAAAGTTTGCAAGAAACTTGTATTTACAACAAAGTGAGTGGGAGCACTAAAACATTTCTGATAAGTATATGTGGATGACATGCTGTTGATCGGAAATGATGTAGAATTTCTAGAAAGCATAGAGGGTTGTTTGAAAGGAGTTTTTCAAAGGAAGACATGGGTAAATATGCTTGCATATTGGGCATCAAGATCTATAGAGATAGATCAAGACGCCTGATAACCCACAAGTATAGGGGATCAATTATAGACTTTCTCGATAAATAAGAGTGTTGAACCCAACGAGGAGCTAAAGGTAGAACAAATATTCCCTCAAGTTCTATCGACCACCGATACAACTCTACGCACGCTTTATGTTTGCTTCACCTAGAACAAGTATGAAACTAGAAGTATTTTGTAGGTGTAGGATAGGTTTGCAAGATAATAAATAACATGTAAATAAAACCTAGGGGCTGTTTAGATAAAGAAACAATTAAGTTAGTTTTACTAGAGAGCTTTTTGTCACAAGAAAGTTATTTGTCCCTAGTCAATCGATAACTAGACCGGTAATCACTATTGCAATTTTATATGAGGGAGAGGCATAAGCTAACATACTTTTTCTACTTGGATCATATGCACTTATGATTGGAACTCTAGCAAGAATCCGCAATTACTAAAGATCATTAAGGTAAAACCCAAATAGCTTTAAAGTATCAAGTCCTCTTTACTCCCATACGCAAACAACCTACTTACTCAGGTATGTGCTTCTGTCACTCACGCCACCCACCATAAGCGAGTCATGAACATATTGCAAACCCTACAGCGGGGATCCCTCACGCTTGCGCGACATGGAGAGCACCATAGGACAGCACCAATAATAAAACATGCAACTCAAACCAATTCACGATCATCAATCAACCCATAGGACAAAACGAATCTACTCAAACATCATATGATAGCCACACATTATTGGATAATAATATATAGCGTTGACCACCATGTTTAAGTAGAGGTTACAGCGGGGAGAAGAGGTGTTACACCATTGCATAGAGGGGGATAGAGTTGGTGATGATGGCAGTGAAGTTGTTGGTGTAGATCGCCGTCATGATGATGGCCCGGCAGCGTTCCGGCGCCACCGGGAGAGGGGGAGAGAGCCCCCTCCTTCTTCTTCCTTGGCCTCCCCCTAGATGGGAGGAGGGTTTCCACTCTGGTCCTTGACCTCCATGGCGGTGGAGGGGCGGGAGCCCCTCCGAGATTGGATCTCCCTCTCTCTTTGTTTCCTTCTGTTTTTGCGTTCCTGTTTTCAGGCCTTTCATCATTTCTTAAATTCCCGGAGATCCGTAACTCCGATTGGGCTGAAATTTTAACACGATTTTATCTAGATATTATCTTTCTTACGGCATAAGAAGGGAACCAACCGCCTTACGTGGTGGTCACAAGCCTCCTAGGCGCGCCCAGGGTAGGGGGCGCGCCCCTAGGGCTTGTGGGCCCCTCGGGCACCATCTCGCGTTGATTATTTTTCCCAAAAATCACATATATTAAAAAAATCTCCATAAGTTTTTATCGCGTTTGGACTCCATTTGATATGGATATTCTGTGAAACAAAAAACATGCAACAAACAGGAACTGGCACTGGGCACTGAATCAATATGCTAGTCCCAAAAATAATATAAAAAGTTTCCGAAATTATATGAAAGTTGTTGAATATTGGCATGAAACAATAAAAAATTATAGATACAACAGATACGTATCAACATCCCCAAGCTTAATTCATGCTCGTCCTCAAGTAGGTAAATGAAAAAAAATTGATGTGGATCATATAATCTAATCATGGTATGAATATTAAGACACGAGTGATTCAAAGCAATAGTCTATCATTTGACATTAAGACAATAATACTTCAAGCATACTAATAAAGCAATCATGTCTTCTCGACATATCATGGCTAAAGAAAGTTATCCCTACAAAATCATATAGTCTGGCTATGCTCCATCTTCAGCACACAAAGTATTTCATCATGCACAACCCCGATAACAAGCCAAGCAATTGTTTCATACTTTTAATGTTCTCAAGCCTTTTCATCTTTCATGCAATACATGAGCGTGAGCCATGGATATAACACTATAGGTGGAATAGAATATGGTGGTTGTGAGGAGAAGACAAAAAGGAGAAAGTCTCACATCAACCAGGCAAATTAATGGGCTATGGAGATGTCCATCAATTGATATCTATGCAAGTGAGTAGGGATTGCCATGCAACGGATGCACTAGAGCTATAAGTGTATGAAAGCTCAAAAGAAACTAAGTGGGTGTGCATCCAACTTGCTTGCTCACGAAGACCTAAGGCAATTTTAGGAAGCCCATCATTGGAATATGCAAGCCAAGTTCTTATAATGGAAAATTCCCACTAGTATATGAAAGTGATAAAATAAGAGACTCTCTATCACGAAGAACATGGTGCTATCTCGAAGCACAAGTGTGGAAAGGATAGTAACATTGTCCCTTCTCTCTTTTTCTCTCATTTTTTTAATTTTTTAATTTTGGGCTTTTTGGCCTCTTTTTTATTTTAAGTCCGGAGCCTCATCTCGACTTGTGAGGGAATCATAGCTTCCATCATCCTTTCCTCACATGGGACAATGCTCTAATAATGACGATCATCACACTTTTATTTACTTACAACTCAAGAATTACACCTCGATACTAGAACAAAGATATGACTCTATTGATATGGATATTCTGCGAAACAAAAAACATGCAACAAACAGGAACTGGCACTGGGCACTGGATCAATATGTTAGTCCCAAAAATAATATAAAAATTTGCCAAAAGTATATGAAAGCTGTAGAATATTAGCATGAAACAATCAAAAATTATAGATACGACAGAGATGTATCAACGCCTGATAAGACTTTCACAGAGCACATACCTTGACATGGTTTTGAAGGAGTTCAAAATGGATGAATCAAATAAGAGTTCTTGCCTGAGTTGTAAGGTGTGAAGTTGAGTAAGACTCAAAGCTCGACCATGGCAGAAGAAAGAGAAAGGACGAAGTTCGTCCCCTATGCCTTACCCATAGGCTCTATATGGTATGCCATGTTGTGTACCGCACCTGATGTGTGCCTTTCCATGTGTCTGGCAAGGGGGTACAAGTGTGATCCCAGAGTGGATCACTGGACAGCGGTCAAAATTATCCTTAGAGGAATAAGTAACTATTTCTCGGTTATGGAGGTGATAGAGAGTTCGGCGTAAAGGGTTACGTCGATGCAAGCTTTGACACCAATCCGGATGACTCTGAGTAACAAACCAGATACGTATAGTGGAGCGGCCATTTGGAATAGCTCCAAGTGGAGCATGGTAGCAGCATCTACAATATGACATAGAAATTTGCGAAGTACACACGGATCAGAATGTTGCAGACCCGTTCACTAAAACCTCTCTCACAAGCAAAACATGATCAAACCCCATAACTCATTGGGTGTTAATCACATGGCGATGTGAATTAGATTACTGACTCTAGTGCAAGTGGGAGACTGTTGGAAATATGCCCTAGAGGCAATAATAAATTGGTTATTATCATATTTCCCTGTTCATGATAATCGTTTATTATCCATGCTAGAATTGTATTGATCGGAACTCAGATACATGTGTGGATACATAGACAACAACATGTCCCTCGCGATCCTCTACTAGACTAGCTCGTTGATTAAATATGGTTAAGGTTTCCTAACCATAGACATGAGTTGTCATTTGATAATGAGATCACATCATTAGGAGAACGATGCGATGGACAAGACCCAACCATAAGCATAGCGTTTGATCATATTAGTTTATTGTCACTGCTTTCTTCATGTCAAGTATCTATTCCTAAGACCATGAGATCATGCAACTCCCTGACACCGGAGGAATGCCTTGTGTGTATCAAATGTCCCTTCATAACTAGGTGATCATAAAGTTAATCTACAGGTATCTCCGAGGGTGTCTGTTGGGGTGGCATGGATCGAGATTGGGTTTTGTCACTCCGTATGACGAAGAGGTATCTCTAGGCCCTCTCGGTAATACAACATCATAAAAAGCTTACAAGCAATGTGAATAAGGAGTTAGTCATAGTATCTTGTATTATGGAACGAGTAAAGAGACTTGCTCCTAATGAGATTGAACTAGGTATGGAGATACCAATGATCAAATCTCAGGCAAATAATATACCGCTAGACAAAGGGAACTGCATATGGGATTGATTGAATTAATCATTGGCATTGTGGTTCGACCAATAAAGATCTTCATGGAATATGTGGGAACCAATATGGGCATCCAGGTCCCGCTATTGGTTATTGACTGGAGAGGTGTCTCAGTCATGTCCACATGATTCTCGAACCCGTAGGGTCAGCATGCTTAACGTTCGGTGACGCTAGAGTAGTATTAGGATATTCATGTTGGTGACCGAATGTTGTTCGGAGTCCTGGATGAGATCCCGAATGTCACGAGGAGCTCCAGAATGGTCCGGAGGTAAAGATATATATATATATATATATATATATATATATATATATATATATATATATATATATATATATATGGGAAGTCATTGTTTGGCTACCGGAAAAGTTTCGGGTTTTACCGGTATTGTACCGGGAAGCTTCCAAAAGGTTCTAGAAGGTTTTGGAGGAGTCTGGAGGAGTCCGAAAGGATCCCTCCAGCACCTAGCGCGTGCATGGGCTATAGGGGGCGTCCTAGCCTTATTGGGTCAGGCGCACCAGCCCCCTAAGGCCCATCCGCCTAGGGGAAGGGAAACACTAAGGGAGAGGGTCGTCCACTTGGCTTGGAGGGCACTCATCCCCCTTTGGCCACCTCCCCTCCTTGGAGGAGGGGCTAGGGTTGCTCCCCTAGCCCTCCAACACCCCTATATATATTAGGGAGGAGGCGCAAGGGCTGGAGACAACAATTCCCATGCCTTGCGGCCTCCCCTCTCTCCCGTTCTTCCTCGTTCGTAGTTTCGGAGGCGCTTGGCGAAGCCCTACTGGGATTGCTCCACCACCATCTCCACCATACGGTCGTGTTGGTTGAGATCCCATCTACTTCTCCTCCCTCTCTTGCTGGATTAAGAAGGATGAGACTTCATCGAGCCGCACGTGTGCTGGACGCGGAGGTGTCGCCCGTTCGGCGCTAGATCGGATTGGATCGCGATTGAATCGTGAAGAGTATGACTACATCAATCGCGTTTCTTAAGGCTTCTTCTTAGCGATCTACAAGGGTATGTAGATCCAATATATCCTCTCGTAGATGGTCATCTCCTAGATTGATCTTAGTGAGCGTAGGAAATTTTTTGTTTCCCATGCAACGTTCCCCTACATTGCCATGAGGCCGCCCGGAACTGTCGATGTCGTGACACTGCTCGGCGCGCGTGACCAGTGTGTGCACCGACGTGGGTGTCTTGGATGGCACCGCGTCATCCTTGGAGTTTGCCACACCGCCCGCAGGTAGCACGGTCCGTCCTTGGACCTCGTGGCGTGCAGGCTGCTGTCGTTCCCGCTCCGGATGATGTCGCTCGTCTGGCTTGGATCGCCAGAATGTCGAGGAAGTTGCTCGCCGCCTCCGCCTCCTCCGTCACCACCTACGTCGTCGCCTGTCTGTGTTGGCATCGGTAACTTGGACGTAGATGGACCGGCCGCTGTGGCGCCCTTCTTCTTGGGATCCAAGGCGATGAAGATTATGAAGTTGACGTGATGATTGCTAAATCAGGTTCGCGCAAGTGAACCCCCTGTCTGGCGCACCAAAGTTGTCATGTGTATGTCTATGGGACCGACAAGGTCCCATCACAGTTCGACTAGGGAGATCAACGTGCACAAAGAGCAGATGTAGCAATCAACGCAAAGATTTACCTAGGTTCGGGCCGCTGTGAAGCGTAAAACCCTACTCCTTGTTTGTTGTATTGAGTGTATGAATCTCAAGTATAAGGAGGCAACTTACCCGCAAGGTTGTGTGGGAAGTGCAGCTACGTGTGTAAATGAGCAAAGTTCCGACCTTTGTAAAGATAGCCATGGGCCTCCATTTATAAGGAAAGGGGTCACCACAGTGGCAAAATGGTCTTTACATAAGTAGAACAGTGGCTATAGTGCCAAATACATAAATCTAACGGGTTAGGACAAATGCATTGAATGCCCCATGAGGTGTCACGCTGGTGAAGCTCCTAGGGAAGGATCGTCTCTCCTTTTCTGCCGTTCGCCCAACTACCTCGTATTATCTTGACACGCTCCTGGGACGAGTATCATTAAATTTGTATCTTCAGCAACGAGTTGACACGTGCCCATACAAAGCTCACCTAACTACCTGCCCGCTCGACACCTACTTGACAAGTGACAAGTTGGTCATTGAGGTGGAGCAGTGGCAAGGTAGTGGGATCTTGCCGGCACAGAGCTTTCCAGGTCTTCATTTGCTTGCCGACAACTGCAACATTCATCTTCTGTACTCCTTAGTACTTTTCAACTACCTGCTTGGATGTCTTATTTATGACTTTATCAACTAGTCTTCTGCTTGTCCTCGGCTACTCCCCGGCAAGCCCTGCCGTCGGGAAGGCTACTACTGCCTGTTCACAAGTCTGGGTACTAAAGGACCCAAACTTTAGTACACCGACAGTAACCATAGAAACCAACCATTCCCATGTTGTCCTTCTTCCAGACCAAGTAGTCATCATAGGGTCAGATGTCATGGTACAAACGATCGAAGACAGTCTTGCGCATCCGAAATCGTCAGCGAAAATGGTCAATTGGGAGTACATCCGGGGCAAAGAAGCCAGCCATCAGTGTCAAATGACCGCTCGCCCTATTGCGGTTGAGCACTTGATGACCCTTGATCAAGCCCTTAATTGAGAACATGCTCCTCTGCACGCTTCGCATCTTCAAGGATCGCCTGCATCATCGCTGTCTCATCCATGTAGTCCTCGTCAGACGAGCCATTGGATAACTCAACATAGTGCTTGTTGGCGAACGTAGTAATTCCAAAAAATTCCTACGCACACACAAGATCATGGTGATGCATAGCAACGAGAGGGGAGAGTGTCGTCCACGTACCCTCGTAGACCGTAAGCAGAAGCGTTATGAGAACGCGGTTGATGTAGTCGTACGTATTCACGATCCGACCGATCCAAGTACCGAACATACGGCACCTCCGAGTTCAGCACATGTTCAGCTCGGTGACGTCCCACGAACTCCGATCTAGCAGAGCTTCGAGGGAGAGTTCCGTCAGCACGACGGCGTGATGACGGTGATGATGATGCTACCAACGCAGGGCTTCGCCTAAGCACCGCTACAATATGACCGAGGTGGATTATGGTGGAGGGGGGCATCGCACATGGCTAAAAGATCAATTGATTAACTTGTATGTCCATGGGGTGCCCCCTCCCCCGTATATAAAGGAGTGGAGGGGGGGCGGCCCTCTACTATGGCGCGCCCTGGGGAGTCCTACTCCCTCCGGGAGTAGGATCCCCCCCTTCCACGTAGTAGGAGTAGGAGAGAAGGGAAGGGAAGAAGGAAGGAGGGGGGCGCCGCCCCTCCCCCTAGTCCAATTCGGAGTAGGCCTTGGGGGGCGCACAACCTCCCCTCTCTCTTTCCCCTAAAGCCCAATAAGGCCCATATACTCCCCGGCGAATTCCCGTAACTCTCCAGTACTCTGATAAATACCCGAACCACTCAGAACATTTCCGATGTCCGAATATAGCCTTCCAATATATCAATCTTTACGTCTCGAACATTTAGAGACTCCTCCTCATGTCCCTGATCTCACCCGTGACTCCGAACAACCATCTGTACATCAAAACACATAAACTCATAATATCGATCGTCACTGAACGTTAAGCGTGCGGACCCTACGAGTTCGAGAACTATGTAGACATGACTGAGACTCATCTCCGGTCAATAACCAATAGCGGAACCTGGATGCTCATATTGGCTCATACATATTCTACGAAGATCTTTATCGATCAAACTGCATAACGGTATACGTTGTTCCCTTTGTCATCGGTATGTTACTTGCCCGAGATTCGATCATCGGTATCTCAATACCTAGTTCAATCTCGTTACCGGCATGTCTCTTTACTCGTTCCGTAATGCATCATCCCACAACTAACTCATTAGTCACATTGCTTGCAAGGCTTATAGTGATGTGCATTACCGAGAGGGCCCAAAGATACCTCTCCGACAATCGGAGTGACAAATCCTAATCTCGATCTATGCCAACTCAAAATGTACCATCGGAGACACCTGTAGAGCACCTTTATAATCACCCAGTTACATTGTGATGTTTGGTAGCACACAAAGTGTTCCTCCGGTATTCGGGAGTTGCATAATCTCATAGTCAGAGGAACATGTATAAGTCATGAAGGAAGCAGTAGCAACAAACTAAACGATCATCGTGCTAAGCTAACGGAATGGGTCAAGTCAATCACATCATTCTCTAATAATGTGATCCCATTAATCAAATGACAACTCATGTCTATGGCTAGGATACTTAACCATCTTTGAATCAACGAGCTAGTCAAGTAGAGGCATACTAGTGATACTCTGTTTGTCTATGTATTCACACATGTACTAAGTTTCCGGTTAATACAATTCTAGCATGAATAATAAACTTTTATCATGATATAAGGAAATAAATAATAACTCTATTATTGCCTCTAGGGCATATTTCCTTCAATCTCCCACTTGCACTAGAGTCAATAATCTAGTTCACATCTTTATGTGATTAGTTCACATCTCCATGTGACTAATACCCAAAGGGTTTACTTGAGTCAATAATCTAGTTCACATCGCTATGTGATTAACACCCAAAGAGTGATCATGTTTTGCTTGTGAGAGAGGTTTAGCCTACGGGTCTGCAACATTCAGATCTGTATGTATTTCGCAAATTTCTATGTCTACAATGCTCTGCACGGAGCTACTCTAGCTAATTGCTACCTCTTTCAATATGTATCCAGATCGAGACTTAGAATCATCTAGATCGATGTAAAAAATCTTGCATCGACGTAACTCTTTACGACGAACTCTTTTATCACCTCCATAACCGAGAAATATTTCCTTAGTCCTCTAAGGATAATTTTGACCGCTGTCCAGTGATCTACTCCTAGATCACTATTGTACTCCCTTTCCAGAAAGATGCTAAGGTATACAATAGGACTATCAACAACATAGCATACTTTATAGAACCTATGACTGAGGCATAGGGAATGACTTTTCGTTCTCTTTCTATTTTCTGTTGTGGTCGGGTTTTGAGTCTTTACTCAACTTCACACCTTGCAACACAGGCAAGAACTCCTTCTTTGAATGTTCCATTTTGAAGTACTTCAAAATCTTGTCAAGGTATGTACTCATTGAAAAAACTTATCAAGCGTCTTGATCTATCTCTATAGATCTTGATGCTCAATGTGTAAGCAACTTCATCGAGGTCTTTCTTTGAAAAACACTCCTTTATGCTTTCCAGAAAATTCTACATTATTTCCGATCAACAATATGTCATTCACATATACTTATCAGAAATGCTGTAGCGCTCCCACTCACTTTCTTGTAAATACAGGCTTCACCGCAAGTCTGTATAAAACCATATGCTTTGATCACTTTATCAAAGCATATATTCCAACTCCGAGATTCTTGCACCATTCCATAGATGGATCGCTGGATCTTGCTCACTTTGTTAGCACATTTAGGATCGACAAAACCTTCTAGTTGCATCATATACAACTCTTCTTTTAAGAAATCTATGAAGGAATACTGTTTTGACATCCATTTGCCAGATTTCATAAAATGCGGCAACTGCTAACATGATTCAGACGGACTATTAAGCATCGATACGAGCGAGAAAATCTCATCGTAGTCAACACCTTGAACTTCTCGAAAACTTTTTGCGACAATTCGATCTTTGTAGATAGTAACACTACTATCAGCGTCCGTCTTCCTCTTGAAGATCCATTTATTCTTAATGACTCACCGATCATCGGGCAAGTTAATCAACGTCCATACTATGTTCTCATACATGGATCCCATCTCAGATTTCATGGCCTCAAGCCATTTCGCGGAATCTGGGCTCATCATCGCTTCCTCATAGTGCGTAGGTTTGTCATGGTCAAGTAACATGACATCCAGAACAGGATTACCATACCACTCTGGTGCGGATCTTACTCTGCTTGACCTACGAGGTTTGGTAGTAACTTGATCTGAAGTTACATGATCATCATCATTAGCTTCCTCACTAATTGGTGTAGGAGTCACAGGAACAGATTTCTGTGATGAACTACTTCCCAATAAGGGAGCAGGTACAGTTACCTCATCAAGTTCTACTTTCCTCCCACTCACTTCTTTTGAGAGAAACTCCTTCTCTAGAAAGGATCCATTCTTAGCAACGAATGTCTTGCCTTCGGATCTGTGATAGAGGGTGTACCCAACTGTCTCCTTTGGGTATCCTATGAAGACACATTTCTCCGATTTGGGTTCGAGCTTATCAGGATGAAACTTTTTCACATAAGCATCGCAACCCCAAACTTTAAGAAACGACAACTTTGGTTTCTTGCCAAACCACAATTCGTATGGCGTCGTCTCAATAGATTTAGATGGTGCCCTATTTAACGTGAATGCAGCTATCTCTAATGCATAACCCCAAAACGATAGTGGTAAATCGGTAAGTGACATCATAGATTGCACCATATCTAATAAAGTACGGTTACGATGTTCGTACACACCATTACGCTGTGGTGTTCCAGGTGGTGTGAGTTGTGAAACTATTCCGCATTGTTTCAAATGAAGACCAAACTTTATTTTCTTGTTATGATGATTTTCCACTTCACTCTGAAATTATTTGAACTTTTCAAATGTTTTAGATTTATGTTTCATCAAGAAGATATACCCATATCTTACTCAAATCATCTGTGAAGGTCAGAAAATAACGATACCTGCCACGAGCCTCAGCACTCATCGGACTGCATACATCAGTATGTATTATTTCTAACAAGTCTGTTGCTCGCTCCATTGTTCCGGAGAACGGAGTCTTAGTCATCTTGCCCATGAGGCATGGTTCACAAGCATCAACTGATTCATAATCAAGTGATTCCAAAAGCCCATCCGCATGGATTTTCTTCATGCGCTTTACACCAATATGACCTAAACGGCAGTGCCACAAATAAGTTGCACTATCATTATTAACTTTGCATCTTTTGGCTTCAATATTATGAATATGTGTATCACTAAAGATCGAGATTCAATAAACCATTCACCTTGGGTGTATGACCATTGAAGGTTTTATTCATGTAAACAGAACAACAATTATCCTCTTACTTTAAATGAATAACTGTATTGCAATAAACATGATCAAATCATATTCATGCTTAACGCAAACACCAAATAACATTTATTTAGGTTTAGCACTAATCCCGAAAGTATAGGGAGTGTCCGATGATGATCATATCAATCTTGGAACCACTTCCAACACACATCGTCACTTCACCCTTAACTAGTCTTTGTTCATTCTGCAACTCCCGTTTCGAGTTACTAATCTCAGCAACTGAACTAGTATCAAATACTGAGGGGTTGCTATAAACACTAGTAAAGTACACATCAATAACATGTATATCAAATATACCTTTGTTCACTTTGCCATCCTTCTTATCCGCCAAATACTTGGGGCAGTTCTGCTTCCAGTGACCAGTCCCTTTGTAATAGAAGCACTTAGTCTCGGGCTTAGGTCTAGACTTGGGCTTCTTCACTTGAGCAGCAACTTGCTTGCCGTTCTTCTTGAAGTTCCCCTTCTTCCCTTTGCCCTTTTCTTGAAACTAGTGGTCTTGTCAACCATCAACACTTGATGCTTTTCTTGATTTCTACCTTCGTCGATTTCAGCATCAAAGAGCTTGGGAATCGTTTCCACTATCCCTTGCATATTATAGTTCATCACGAAGTTCCAGTAACTTGGTGATAGTGACTAGAGAACTCTGTCAATCACTATATTATCTGGAAGATTAACTCCCACTTGATTCAAGTGATTGTAGTACTCAGACATTCTGAGCACATGCTCACTAGCTGAGCTATTCTCCTCCATCTTGTAGGCAAAGTGCTTGTCAAAGGTCTCATACCTTTTGACATGGGCATGAGTCTGAAATACTAATTTTAACTCTTGGAACATCTCATATGCTCTGTGGCATTCAAAATGTATTTGAAGTCCCGATTCTAAGCCGTAAAGCATGGTGCACTAAACTATCAAGTAGTCATCATATCGAGCTCGCCAAACGTTCATAACATCTGCATCTGCTCCTGCAATCGGTCTGTCACCTAGCGGTGCATCAAGGACATAATTCTTCTGTGCAACAATGAGGATAATCCTCAGATCACGGATCCAATCCACATCATTGCTACTAACATCTTTCAACTTGGTTTTCTCTAGGAACATATCAAAATAAACAGGGAGCTACATCGCGAGCTTTTGATCTATAACATATTATGCAAATACTATCAGGACTAAGTTCATGATAAATTAAAGTTTAATTAATCATATTACTTAAGAACTCGCACTTAGATAGACATCCCTCTAGTCATCTAAATGATCACGTGATCCAAATCAACTAAACCATGTCCGATCATCACGTGAGATGGAGTAGTTTTCAATGGTGAACATCCCTATGTTGATCATATCTACTATATGATTCACGCTCGACCTTTCGGTCTCCAGTGTTCCGAGGCCATATCTGCATATGCTAGGCTCGTCAAGTTTAACCCGAGTATTCCGCGTGTGCAAAACTGGCTTGCATCCATTGTATGTGAACATAGAGCTTATCACACCCGATCATCACGTGGTGTCTCGGCACGACGAACTATCGCAATGGTGCATACTCAGGGACAACACTTATACCTTGAAATTTAGTTATAACACCCCGGTTATGACTTTCCCAATATGTATTCCAACTCTTGCCGTTTCCGGCCTTAAGTTATTTTATTTTCTCGGGTTAGGGTTTTTGTCTCCGTGTGTTGTTGTCGTTGTCATGCATCTCATATCATGTCATCATGTGCATTGCATTTGCATACGTGTTCGTCTCATGCATTCGAGCATTTTCCCCGTTGTCCGTTTTGCATTCCGGTGCTTCGTTCTCCTCCGGTGGTCATTTCTACCTTTCTTTTTTGTGTGGGGATTAAAAATTTCCGGGTTGGACCGAGACTTGCCAAGCGGCCTTGTCTTACTACCGGTAGACCGCCTGTCAAGTTTCGTACCATTTGGAGTTCGTTTGATGCTCCAACGGTTAACCGAGGGACCGAAAAGGCCTCGTGTGTGTTGCAGCCCAACACCCCTCCAAGTTGGCCCAAAACCCACCATAACCCTCTCCATCATCTAGAGCGTTCAATCACGATCGCGTGGCCGAAAACCGCACCTCATTTGGACTCTCCTAGCTCCCTCTATGCCTATATATACCTCCCCCATTCCAAATCCGGATCTCTCCTCTTCGAACCCCTAAAATCCCAGATCCGCCGCGAACTGGACGTGTCCGGCCCGCGCCGGACAGTGTCCGCTCCCTCCGCGCCAATCTGCGTCTGCCACGTGGCACGTCCCTGCCGCCGCCGCTCCGGCCCGGGAGGCCCGTAGCCGGCACCCGCGGCCCGGGATCCGCCGCCGCCGCCCGTGGTTTCGGCTACCTCCGCCCCGCCGCCTGGTTCTCCACCCCGTCGCCTCCGGGAACCCGACGCCGGCGCCTCCACCTCGCCGTCGGAGACCCCGGCCGCCGTGCCGCCACACGTCCTAGCCAGCCGCCTCCTCCCCTCGGTGTCACATGCCTCGCCTCCGACCGGATCCAGCCGCGGGAGGGCCGGATCCGGCGACCCCCACCTCGCTGGCAAACACCCCTCCAACTCCGGCCGTCTACAGCTCTGGCAAGCTCGGATCCGCCGCCGCCTCGATCCGTGTGCAACCCTAGATCTGGGAGAGGTTGACTCCATTTTTCCCCCAAGTCTGCAGTCCAACTGCCCTTATTCATCGTGTCGTAACTTTGCATCCGTAGCTCCGTTTCGCGTATATAGCATATCAAAATGTTCACCTCCGAGAGCACATCATTTCATTCCATTGCATCATTTTCATTTGAGTTCATCTTGATGCCCGAAATGATGTTAGAAGAGTGCTACTTGAGATAATTGTCAGATCTACTACTCCATTTAGATATTTGTCATTTTTGCCATGATTATTGCGTGCATGTTATGCCCATGAGCTCTACATATGTTTTGTTAAGGGTTTTGCCATCTTTCCAGAGGTGCAACCCATGTATTTTTGTGATGTGTGTGGTGACTAGCACAAGCTTGCAAAGTGAGGCACTTGCTAATGCTGATTTCAGGGACTTAGCATTTCCACTGTCCTTGATCTGTTTATTTCATATGGCCATATGTTCATGTTGTTTTCTAGTGATCCGTGCCTCTTTTGAGGATGATCAGTAAGGATGTTTTGTTAATCTTGTATTGCTCTATCCATCCATGTCTTTGTTTGCAATTATGGAGCACCCTAGCTTGAGTCAATCGAGCTCTACTTTTGCTACTTCGTAAATCTGGGCAGATTGTCTACTTGTTAGCGATTTTGCCGAGGATGTTGTAGTTGATCCGTGCATGCTATGGTGTTGTTCTTGCCATGTCTATCTTGCATTTTGTGTATTCTTGATGGATGTATGCTTAGATTATCATGACTTGCCCCGTAGTGAGTGTATCGAGCTCGTAACCATGCCTACTTGATATCTGTTTCAGCATGCTCCAGTTTTCACTAAGTCTGAGAACTGATTATGTTTTTGCCATGTTCACATGCTTGCAATTGTATTTTCTGATCCCTTTTGGCTCAAGGTCACTAAGAGACTTTTGTTAAGCTCTTTGAGTAGCTCCATGTCATGCTTTACTTTTCCCTGTTCGGGTCCTGTAGCATATAGTTTTGTTGCTCCGAAGTGTGCTACCTGATCTGAAATTCCAGACAAGTGTTAATTTCACTAAGTCTGAAATCTGTTTACCATATGCATTTTTGCCATGCTTGTTTGAACCTGTTAATGGATGAATTGGCCGTAGCTTAGTGCTAGACTTTTGTTAAGCATCTTGAATGCATCCCTGCCATATATTTTGTTGTCATGTTTGAATGTTGTAGCATGTTCATCTCATTGCATTTAGATGACTACTTGCTGTAAATCGCAGAACATGGTCATATTTGAATCGCTTGCCATTTTCAAACCGTAACTCCGATTCCGGTGTGCTTTATATCGTTTTCAAGCGATTTCATCTCATCTTTCCGTGGCACACTTGGATTTCCATGTTGAGGCCAGGTTCTTGCATCCCTTGTCAAATCTTGCATATGCATCCCGCATCGCATCCCGCATAGCATACCATCATTGCATCATATTGTTTGAGCCTCGCATGTGGTTGATTGTGTTCCGTTTGCTTGTTTGTCTTGTTTGGGTAGAGCCGGGAGACGAGTTTGCTAACGAGGAGCCCGTTGAGTTTGCTTTCGAGGATCCAGTCAACTCTGACAACTTTGCAGGCAAGATGATCATACCCTCGAAATCACTACTATCTTTGCTATGCTAGATTGCTCGCTCTTTTGCTATGCCAATGCTATGATGCCTACCACTTGCTTTTAAGCCTCCCAAATTGCCATGTCAAACCTCTAACCCACCATGTCCTAGCAAACCGTTGATTGGCTATGTTACCGCTTTGCTCAGCCCCACTTATAGCGTTGCTAGTTGTAGGTGAAGATTGGAGACCGTTCCCTGTTGGAACATTATTTACTTGTTGGGATATCATTATATTGCCATGTTATCTTAATGCATCTATATACTTGGTAAAGGGTGGAAGGCTCGGCCTCTCTCCTAGTGTTTTGTTCCACTCTTGCCGCCCTAGTTTCCGTCATATCGGTGTTATGTTCCCGGATTTTGCGTTCCTTACGCGGTTGGGTTATAATGGGAACCCCTTGATAGTTCGCCTTAATTAAAGCTTTTCCAGCAATGCCCAACCATGGTTTTACCATTTACCACCTAGCCTCTTTTCCCTTGGGTTTCCGGAGCCCCAGGGTCATCTTATTTTAGCCCCCCCCCCCCCGGGCCAGTGCTCCTGTGTTGGTCCAACCGAGCGATGTCCGGGGCTACCAGGGGCAACTCTGGGCTGGCCTACCCGACGTCTTGCTCATCCGGTGTGCCCTGAGAACGAGATATGTGCAGCTCCTATCGGGATTTGTTGGCACATCTGGGTGGTGTTGCTGGTCTTGTTTTAACCTGTCGAAGTGTCTTGAAGAACCGAGATACCGAGTCTGATCGGAACGTCTCGGGAGGAGGTCTATTCCTTCGTTGACCGTGAGAGCTTGTCATGGGCTAAGTTGGGACTCCCCTGCAGGGATTTGAACTTTCGAAAGCCGTGCCCGCGGTTATGGGTAGATGGGAATTTGTTAATGTCCGGTTGTAGATAACTTGAACCTTAACTTAATTAAAATGAATCAACAGTGTGAGTTATCGTGATGGTCTCTTCTCGGCGGAGTCCCGGAAGTGAAAACGGTGCTGGAGTGATGTTTGCGCATGTTGCCCTCTAGTTTCTCGCTCACGCTTTGCCTCCTCTTCTCGCTCTCTTTTGCGAACAGGATAGCCACCATATTTGCTAGTCGCTTGCTGCAGCTCCACATATTTACCTTGCCTTACCTATAAGCTTAAATAGTCTTGATCGCGAGGGTGCGAGATTGCTGAGTCCCTGTGGCTCACATATTACTATTACACCAGATGCAGGGCCTGATGATTCCGCTCCAGGTGACGCGCTTGAGCTCAAGTGGGAGTTCGACGAGGACTCTCACGATACTATGTTTCCTTTCCTGATGATCAGTAGTGGTGCCCAGTTGGGGGTGATCGGGACCGTGTCGCATGTTGGGTTATATTTTATTTTTGGCGCCGTAGTCGGGCCATGAGTGTTTGGATGATGTAATGTTATTTATGTACTTGATTGACGTGGCGAGTGTAAGCCAACTATGTTATCTCCCCTTTTATTATCTATATTACATGGGATGTTGTGAAGATTGCCTAACTTGCGACATATGCCTTCAATGCGATTATGCCTCTAAGTCGTGCCTCGACACGTGGGAGATATAGTCGCATCGAGGGTGTTACAAGTTGGTAATCAGAGCCTTCCCCGACCTTAGGAGCCCCATTGCTTGATCGTTTTTAGCGGCCGACTTGTGTCTAGAAAAATGTTTTGAGTCATTTAGGAATTATATATCGGAGAGTTTAGGAATTCTTTTTACTTCCCAGTCTCCTCATCGCTCTGGTAAGGCATCCTGACGTAGAGTTTTGACTCTTCTCTTCTCAAATTTCACTAAAAAATTTAGGATCACGCGGGTATCTTGGAATCGTTCCGATGGTTTTATAATGAGAACATTGTCTTGGTGCCTCCTGTCAGGGGTTTCGTGGAAGTGTCCCGGGGAGTTGAGCTCTGAGGTGTTGTTGTCATAATTTTATCGTTGCAGTTCTGGAATACCTGAGTTTAGTACGCCGACATCGAAAATCTCTTTTATGCAGTTCGTTGGTGAGATAACCTCGATGCCACCCAGTATTGGGGCGGGAGTTCGGGAGTATCGCCATAACTCGTATAACGGATGCTTTTCGAAGGTTGAGGTAGATGGTTT
The DNA here is from genome assembly GCF_018294505.1 of Triticum aestivum. NCBI lineage: Eukaryota > Viridiplantae > Streptophyta > Magnoliopsida > Poales > Poaceae > Triticum > Triticum aestivum. Next base: position 296,974,335 of record NC_057806.1, read on the forward strand.
CCGAAGTTTTCTCGGTTATGTGTTGAAGGATGGATACAGCTGGATGTAGGAATTGCTAGATTTGGGTGAGATATTATGCTTCCCCTGTATCCCCAACACCTGATTGCATAACCGGAAAGGTTCAGAAGTTTCATAGCTGGGAATTCTTGTAGCTCTAGTTCTTCTTCCACGGATATTTGGTTTGAGATTGGGATTTCTTACCGAGTATTCGTTCTTGATCCGTACCTTGTTGATTTATTTCTCTACCTGAATTCTACGTGGCTTCTCAATTTATGGATATGTGGCCATTTCAAGAGGAATGCATTCGTTCATTTTGTTCGGATGTGAAGACTATATGTTGCAATTTTCATTCAGTTGGTTTCAGCTTCATTTTATCTATCTATGTGCTAACGGTGGTCAACCTCTTCAGGATGGCTCCCGCTAAGAGCACCAGTCAAAATCAGAATCAAGATCCGCCACCACCTCCACCTCCTCCGGAGGCATGGCAAGCTGTGATGGCCGCAACCAATGCAAACACACAGTTGATCATGCAAATTCTTCAAGAGCGCAATCAAGGCAACAACAATCAGAATCACTTTACTACACTCAACCAGTTCCTTGCTAACGGGCCAAAGTCTTTCAACAATTGTGTTGAGGCAACTGATGCTGACGATTGGCTCGTGGATCTGTGCAAGCATTTCGAGTGCAGTAACGTCAGGCCTGAGGACTTCGTCAAGTTCGCCTCCTTCCAACTCAAAGATCAAGCTGCAGAATGGTTCCAGCAGTACAAGGATTCCAGAGGTGGACATGTGATCACTTGGGATGAATTCCATCAAGATTTCGGAGCTCATCATATTCCTCAGAGCGTGGTTGAAAGCAAGCGTGAGGAATTCCGCAACCTGAAGCAAGGCTCTTTGTCTGTCTATGACTACAACAAGTTGTTTCAGAAGCTCGCCCGCTTTGCCAAGCAGGACGTCCCTGATGAGAAGAACATGATATACTAGTTCAGGGGCGGTCTCAGAGAAGAAATTCAGCTAGCTCTTGTTCTCTTTGAGCCCTTGAGATACGATGAGTTCTACAACATGGCATTGAAGCAAGAGGCTGCTCAACTGAGGTGTGATGCTTCCAAGAAGCGAGTCGGAGATGCTACTCCTTCTTCCTCTACTCAAGTGGCCAAGCAGCAGAAGTATTGGCTTCCTCCTCCTCCGTTCCGTCAGCCATTTCAGCAGAAGAGCAAAGGTGGCAGTGGTTCTTCCCACCCACCCAACCCTGGCTTTCAGAACAAGACTTCATCCCAACCTCCAAGATCGAGTGCTCCGTATCACCGTTCGCTTTCAGAGGTCACGTGCAACAAGTGCCAACAGAAGGGTCACTATGCCAACAAGTGTCTCAACCAGAGGCGTCTTCCTCCTCCTCCTGTCAGATCGGCAAGTACAGCTATGGTCAAGCATAACACCAAGTCCGCCAAGGTCAACTTGCTGAATGCAGCTCAGGCAGAGGACTCGCCAGATGTGATTATGGTTAACCTTCCTGTTAATGACATTCCCGCAAGAGTTCTTTTTGACACCGGTGCATCTTAATCATTTTTATCGAAGCCTTTTGCATCCATGCATGATGTGCATACTATTGATTTGCCTAAGCCGATAGCGGTTTCTTCTCCGGGTTTGTTCATGAACACTAAAATGATGGCGCCGCACGTTACTATCACCTTGGGCGACTACAAGTTCCTTTCTTCTCCTATGGTTCTTGGTAACTCGGATATTGATCTTATTCTCGGGATGGATTGGCTTTCTAAGCACAAGGTGCATCTTGATTGTGCTGCAAGGTAGATTCAATTGACTCATTCACCTGAGGATGTAATTGTCTTTGCCGCTCGTGATGATACTATCCGTCCGTTTTCTCTCAATGAGAAGGGTGAACTGGATGCTATCTCGCAAATTCCAGTCATTTGCGAATATCAAGACGCCTTTCCAGAAGAGCTTCCAGGAATGCCTCCGCACCGGCCAGTTGAATTCGTCATCGATCTTGAGCCTGGCACGGAACCTGTGTGCAAACGTCCTTACAAGCTCGGACCTGAAGAGTTGAAGGAGCTGAAGAAGCAACTCGATATTCAAGAAAGAATGGGTCTCATCCGGCCTAGTTCTTCTCCGTGGGGTTGTGGTGTTCTTTTTGTGAAGAAGAAGGATGGAACGGACCGACTCTGTGTTGATTACCGTCCATTGAACAAGAAGACCATAAAGAACAAATACCCACTTCCCAACATCAACGAGCTGTTTGAACAACTCAAAGGTGCCCAAGTATTCTCCAAGCTTGATCTTCGTATAGGTTATCATCAGATTCGAATCCGTGAGCAAGATATTCCCAAGACGGCTCTCAGGACAAGCTATGGTTCATATGAATACACGGTCATGTCTTTTGGCCTCGTCAACGCTCCTCCGACTTTCTCTCGCATGATGAACTTCATCTTCAACGCCTACACCAATGACTTCATTCTGGTCTATCTCTATTAGGGATGGCACCCGCCGGGTTTGGGTACGGGTGGAGCCACCCCATACCCTTACCCGTGACCCCAAACCTTACCCATCACCCGTACCCATACCCGTCAACGGGTACAATTTTTCCCCATACCCATCACCCGTCAGGGTAAATGGATACCCGCGGGTAAAATTACCCATATTTGCAACACATCAATTTGAGCATTACATAGTCACAAACAATAACTTATAATAATAATAATTTATAAAAAACAAAACTTCATTTGAATTTACACACAAGAACAACACTTCATTCGAACAGTTGCACTCTAAAACATTTGGATTTACACACAAGAATCCCTACAAGAACGCTCATGCGATAAATAACGCTGCTATTTTTTTAGAATTTCTGAAGCTAAATGAACAACTCGTCACTCTTGCTGCAGCAAAAGAATTCACGGTTCAGATAATCACTTTACACACGGAGTGCTCGTAGCTGTATCTCTGTGCAAAATAATGAATTACCAAAAAGAGGTGGATGCTGTGGTAACAATCGTTGAACACAAATAGTGCTCGTCACCATTTTGCTGCAGCAATAACCACGACATGATCCCTCTTTCTAAAACTTCATGGTTCAGTTCAGACTTAAGAAGCTCGCAATGACACACAGAAAGTCGTATTCATCACATCATCTATATACATCACGTCTACTCAGCAGAAATCAATGCTCATCTACATGAATGCATCACAGCATCTTGTACAGCAAATATCTCCAAACTATAAGATCGGTGCTCGTAATCGTAAAATCATAAAGAAAATCGATACTCTCCTAGCTGAAATAGCCATGCTCCTGTTCTTGTGCTTTGCGGCAGCAGATCGACCATTGCTAAGTAGGCTAGGGCGTACCTGCTTCACGGACGTCTTGGACATAGTGTTGCGATGGTGTTGCACCTTGGACCCTAGAGCATGAGGTGGAAGACCTTGACGTCAGCCGGGGAGTTGGCTCTTTCCTGGCACGCGAGGAGGAAGGCACCATACAACGATAGGGTTGGGCTTGGGCTCGGTGTTGGCGTGTTGTGCTCCTCGCTGTGGTGGTCGCCGAACTGCAGATCCTTGCGGTTCCCATCCACACACGAGCTATCATCATCGTCCTCTGGGTCCATGGTGGTGGCGCGAGGCAGCAAACGGCTGGAGTCGCTGGCGTTGGCGGCCGCCAGCGAGAGCCGAGAGCCCAAGAAGATGAGATCAATCTATTCTGCTGGGCGTTGGCTGCTACAAGCATGCGACTTAATTTTGGACGTCAATCACGCAATCACGTTGATATATAACCATAAAAGGAACGAGGCAATTCTGGACATCAATTACCTAGACACACATACTATCATGTTTGGGATTCTGGACGTGGGATAGCTGCGGGATTTATGTCCACATAATGATACAATACATTTAATATGTGGATTTATAATATTTTAGGCCTATTTATCCAATTATACGTGGGTACATGGGTACACGGGTATGGGTTATACTAAACCATACCCGTACCCACCAAACCCGATGGGTTTCAAATTTTCCTATTTATGTACCCATGGGTATTTTTGTGATCCAAACCCTTGCCCTAATAGGGTTTTTACCCGCCGGGTACGCGGGTAATGGGTACCCATTGCCATCCCTAATCTCTATGACATTCTGGTTTTCTCGAAGAACAAGGAAGATCATGCCAAGCACTTGCGTTTGGTACTCAATAAGCTGAGGGAACACAAGTTCTACGCCAAGTTCTCCAAGTGCGAATTTTGGCTCGATGAGGTTCTTTATCTTGGTCATATCATCTCTGCCAAGGGCATTGCGGTGAATCCTGAGAAGGTGTCTGCAATTGTGAATTGGGAACCTCCTCAGAACGTGAAGCAACTCCGTAGCTTCCTCGGTCTCGCAAGCTATTGTCGAAGATTCGTTGAAAACTTTTCTAAGATCGCGAAGCCTCTCTCAGATCTTCTCTAGAAGCACGTCAAGTACGTTTGGTCTCCAGAGTGTGACATTGCTTTCAACACTTTGAAAGAGAAATTGATCACTGCTCCAGTTCTGACTCCGCTTGATGAACCCAAGCCGTACGAGGTCTTTTGTGATGCCTCTCTCCAAGGTCTTGGCGCAGTGTTGATGCAAGAGAAGCAAGTTGTTGCTTATACCTCTCGCCAGTTGAAGCCCAATGAAAAGAACTACCCTACTCATGATCTCGAGTTGGCGGCAGTTGTGCATGCTCTTTTGACTTGGAGACATCTCTTATTGGGAAGAAAAGTGGACATTTTCACTGATCACAAGAGTCTCAAGTACATCTTCACTCAGCCTAATCTCAACCTCAGGCAGACTCGATGGGTCGAAATGATTCAAGAGTATAATCCGAGTATCGAGTATACTCCAGGCAAGGCCAATGTGATTACTGACGCATTGAGCAGGAAGGCTTATTGCAACAGTCTGATTCTCAAGCCTTATCAACCCGAGCTTTGTGAAGCTTTCCGCAAACTTAATCTGCAAGTTGTTCCTCAAGGTTTCCTCGCCAACCTTCAAGTCTCTCCTACCTTGGAAGACCAGATTCGCCAAGCCCAGCTTCTTGATGCTATGGTGAAAAAGGTGAAGATTGGGATTGCCAAGAGTCAACCCAAGTACAAGTGCTACCGCCTTGACGACAAGGATACTCTCTTCTTCTAGGATCGTATTGTTGTGCCCAAAGGTGACCTCCGTAAAGTGATCATGAACGAGGCTCACAATTCTCTCCTCTCCATCCACCCTGGGAGCACGAAGATGTATCAGGACCTCAAGCAGGCTTATTGGTGGACTCGAATGAAGCGCGAAATTGCTCAATTCGTGAATGAATGTGATGTCTGCAGAAAACTGAAGGCAGAACACCAAAGGCCAGCTGGTCTCCTCCAACCTCTTGCCATTCCAGAATGGAAGTTTGACCACATCGAAATGGACTTCGTGACTGGGTTTCCAAAGTCCAAGCGTGGCAATGATGCTATATTCGTTGTCATCGACAAACTCACCAAAGTGGCTCATTTTCTGCCTATCAAAGAGTCAATCATTGCAGCTCCAATTGGCGGAACTCTATACCTCTTGAATTGTCTCTCTGCACGGTATTCCACAAGTGATCTCTTCAGACCGTGGCAACATCTTTACCTCCAAGTTTTGGGATTCTTTTCAGAAGGCCATGGGCACCAACATCCGCTTCAGCACAGCTTTCCATCCTCAAACTAGCGGTCAAGTCGAGCGTGTCAACCAGATTCTTGAAGATATGCTTAGGGCTTGTGTGATCTTCTTCGGCATGAAGTGGGAGGATTGCCTTCCATATGCTGAATTCTCCTACAACAACAGTTTTCAAGCAAGTTCGGGCAAGGCCCCATTTGAAATCCTGTATGGCAGGAAGTGCCATACCCCTCTCAACTGGTCTGAAACTGGTGAACGTCAGCTTTTGGGTAATGACTTAATCACAGAGGCAGAGGAAATGTGCAAAGTCATTCGAGATAACCTCAAAGCAGCCCAATCCCTCTAGAAGAGCTACTATGACAGTAAGCACCGTGATTTGGCTTTCGAGATCGGAGATCATGTTTACCTTTGCGTCTCTCCTATGAAAGGTACTCGTCGCTTCGGTATCAAAGGGAAGCTTGCCCCTAGATACGTGGGACCTTTCAAGATTGTCAGCAAGAGAGGCGATCTCGCCTATCAACTCGAGCTTCCTTCAAACTTTGCAAATGTTCATGACGTGTTCCATGTCTCTCAGCTCTGAAAGTGCTTCAAGACTCCTGACCGCACTGTCAACTTCGAGGACATTGAGCTCCAAGAAGATCTCTCCTATCGTGAGCACCCCGTTGCTCTTCTCGAAGAGATTGAACGCAAGACTCGCAACAAGTCAATCAAATTCCTCAAAGTCAAGTGGTCACACCATTCCGACCGTGAAGCTACCTGGGAACGCGAGGATCACCTCTGTTCTGAGTACCCGGCGTTCTTTCAGTCCTAGATCTTGGGACGAGATCCTTTTGTAGTGGTGGAGTGTTGTAACACCCCGGTTATGACTTTCCCAATATGTATTCCAACTCTTGTCGTTTCCGGCCTTAAGTTATTTTATTTTCTCGGGTTCGGGTTTTTGTCTCTGTGTGTTGTTGTCGTTGTCATGCATCTCATATCATGTCATCATGTGCATTGCATTTGCATACGTGTTTGTCTCATGCATTCGAGCATTTTCCCCGTTGTCCGTTTTGCATTCCGGCGCTTCGTTCTCCTCCAGTGGTCATTTCTACCTTTCTTTCGTGTGTGGGGATTAAACATTTCCGGGTTGGACTGAGACTTGCCAAGCGGCCTTGGTTTACTACCGGTAGACTGCCTGTCAAGTTTCGTACCATTTGGACTTCGTTTGATGCCCCAACGGTTAACCGAGGGACCGAAAAGGCCTCGTGTGTGTTGCAGCCCAACACCCCTCCAAGTTGGCCCAAAACCCACCAAAACCCTCTCCATCATCTAGAGTGTTCGATCACGATCGCGTGGCCGAAAACCGCACCTCATTTGGACTCTCCTAGCTCCCTCTATGCCTATATATACCTCCCCCATTCCAAATCCGGATCTCTCCTCTTCGAAACCCTAAAATCCTAGATCCGCCGCGAACCGGACGTGTCCGGCCCACGCCGGACAGTGTCCGCTCCCTCCGCGCCAATCCGTGTCTGCCACGTGGCACGTCCCCGCCGCCGCCACTCCGGCCCGGGAGGCCCGTAGCCGGCCCCCGCGGCCCGGGATCCGCCGCCGCCGCCCGTGGTTTCGGCTACCTCCGCCCCGCCGCCTCCGGAAACCCGACGCCGGCGCCGCCACCTCGCCGTCGGAGACCCCGGCCACCGCGCCGCCGCACGTCCTAGCCAGCCGCCTCCTCCCCTCGGTGTCCCGCGCCTCGCCTCCGACTTCCCTTGTTCATCGTGCCGTAACTTTGCATCTGTAGCTCCGTTTCGCGCATATAGCATATCAAAATGTTCGCCTCTGAGAGCACATCATTTCATTCCATTGCATCATTTTCATTTGAGTTCATCTTGATGCCCGAAATGCTGTTAGAAGAGTGCTACTTGAGATAATTGTCAGATCTGCTACTCCATTTAGATATTTGTCATTTTTGCCATGATTATTGCGTGCATGTTATGCCCATGAGCTCTACATATGTTTTGTTAAGGGTTTTGCCATCTTTCCAGAGGTGCAACCCATGTATTTTTGTGATGTGTGTGGTGACTAGCACAAGCTTGCAAAGTGAGGCACTTGGTAATGCTGATTTCAGGGACTTAGCATTTCCACTAAGTCCTTGATCTGTTTATTTCATATGGCCATATGTTCATGTTGTTTCCTAGTGATCCGTGCCTCTTTTGAGGATGATCAGCAAGGATGTTTTGTTAATATTGTAGTTCTCTATCCATCCATGTCTTTGTTTGCATTTATGGAGCAACCTAGCTTGAGTCAATCGAGCTCTACTTTTGCTACTTCGTAAATCTGGACAGATTGTCTACTTGTTAGCGATTTTGCCGAGGATGTTGTAGTTGATACGTGCATACTATGGTGTTGTTCTTGCCATGTCTATCTTGCATTTTGTGTATTCTTGATGGGTGTATGCTTAGATTATCATGACTTGCCCCGTAGTGAGTGCATCGAGCTCGTAACCATGCCTACTTGATATCTGTTTCAGCATGCTCCAGTTTTCACTAAGTCTGAGAACTGATTATGTTTTTGCCATGTTCACATGCTTGCAATTGTATTTTCTGATCCCTTTTGGCTCAAGGTCACTAAGGGACTTTTGTTAAGCTCTTTGAGTAGCTCCATGTAATGCTTTACTTTTCCATGTTCAGGTCCTGTAGCATATAGTTTTGTTGCTCCGAAGTGTGCTACCTGATCTGAAATTCCAGACAAGTGTTAATTTCAAGTCTGAAATCTGTTTACCATATGCATTTTTGCCATGCTTGTTTGAACCTGTTAATGGATGAATTGGCCGTAGCTCAGTGCTAGAATTTTGTTAAGCATCTTGAATGCATCCCTGCCATGTATTTTGTTGTCATGTTTGAATACTGTAGCATGTTCATCTCATTGCATTTAGATGACTACCTGCTGTAAATCACAGAACGTGGTCATATTTGAATCGCTTGCCATTTCCAAATCGTAACTCCGATTCCGGTGTGCTTTATATCGTTTTCAAGCGATTTCATCTCTTTCCAGTGGAACACTTGGATTTCCAAGTTGAGGCCAGGTTCTTGCATCCCTTGTCAAATCTTGCATATGCATCCCGCATCGCATCCCGCATAGCATACCATCATTGCATCATATTGTTTGAGCCTCGCACGTGGTTGATTGTGTTCCGTTTGCTTGTTTGTCTTGTTTGGGTAGAGCCGGGAGACGAGTTTGCTAATGAGGAGCCCGTTGAGTTTGCTTTCGAGGATCCAGTCAACTCTGACAACTTTGCAGGCAAGATGATCATACCCTCGAAATCACTACTATCTTTGCTATGCTAGATTGCTCGCTCTTTTGCTATACCAATGCTATGATGCCTACCACTTGCTTTCAAGCCTCCCAAATTGCCATGGCAAACCTCTAACCCACCATGTCCTAGCAAACCGTTGATTGGCTATGTTACCGCTTTGCTCAGCCCCTCTTATATTTGCTAGTTGTAGGTGAAGATTGGAGACTGTTCCCTGTTGGAACATTATTTACTTGTTGGGATATCATTATATTGCCATGTTATCTTAATGCATCTATATACTTGGTAAAGGGTGGAAGGCTCGGCCTCTCGCCTAATGTTTTGTTCCACTCGTGCCGCCCTAGTTTCCGTCATATCGGTGTTATGTTCCCGGATTTTGCGTTCCTTATGCGGTTGGGTTATAATGGGAACCCCTTGATAGTTCGCCTTAATTAAAGCTTTTCTAGCAATGCCCAACCTTGGTTTTACCATTTTCCACCTAGCCTCTTTCCCCTTGGGTTTCCGGAGCCCGAGGGTCATCTTATTTTAGCCCCCCCCCCCCAGGCCAGTGCTCCTCTGAGTGTTGGTCCAACCGAGCGATGTCCGGGGCTACCAGGGGCAACTCTGGGCTGGCCTACCCGACGTCTTGCTCATCCGGTGTGCCCTGAGAACGAGATATGTGCAGCTCCTATCGGGATTTGTCGGCACATCTGGGTGGTGTTGCTGGTCTTGTTTTAACCTGTCGAAGTGTCTTGAAGAACCGAGATACCGAGTCTGATCGGAACGTCTCGGGAGGAGGTCTATTCCTTCGTTGACCGTGAGAGCTTGTCATGGGCTAAGTTGGGACTCCCTTGCAGGGATTTGAACTTTCGAAAGTCGTGCTCGCGGTTATGGGCAGATGGGAATTTGTTAATGTCCGGTTGTAGATAACTTGAACCTTAACTTAATTAAAATGAATCAACAGTGTGAGTTATCGTGATGGTCTCTTCTCGGCGGAGTCCGGGAAGTGAACACGGTGTTGGAGTAATGTTTGCGCAGGTTGCCCTCTAGTTTCTCGCTCGCGCTTTGCCTCCTCTTCTCGCTCTCTTTTGCGAACAGGATAGCCACCATATTTGCTAGTCGCCTGTTGCAGCTCCACATATTTACCTTGCCTTACCTATAAGCTTAAATAGTCTTGATCGCGAGGGTGCGAGATTGCTGAGTCCCTGTGGCTCACAGATTACTATTACACCAGATGCAAGGCCTGATGATTCCGCTCCAGGTGACGCGCTTGAGCTCAAGTGGGAGTTCGACGAGGACTCTCACGATACTATGTTTCCTTTCCTGATGATCAGTAGTGGTGCCCAGTTGGGGGTGATCGGGACCGTGTCGCATGTTGGGTTATCTTTTATTTTTGGCGCCGTAGTCGGGCCATGAGTGTTTGGATGATTAATGTTATTTATGTACTTGATTGACGTGGCGAGTGTAAGCCAACTATGTTATCTCCCCTTTTATTATCTATATTACATGGGATGTTGTGAAGATTGCCTAACTTGCGACATATGCCTTCAATGCGATTATGCCTCTAAGTCGTGCCTCGACACGTGGGAGATATAGTCGCATTGAGGGTGTTACATTAGTGAGAGATCATCTTATAATGCTACCGCCGAACTAAGCAAAATAAGATGCATAAAGGATAAATATCACATGCAATCAAAATATGTCACATGATATGGCCACGATCATCTTGCGCCTTTGATCTCCATCTCCAAAGTACCGTCATGATCTCTATCGTCACCGGCATGACACCATGATCTCCATCATCTTGATCTCTATCAATGTGTCGTCACATGGTCTTCTCGCCAACTATTGCTTTTGCAACTATTGATATCGCATAGCGATAAATTAAAGCAATTACATGGCACTTGCATCTTATGAAATAAAGAGACAACCATAAGGCTTCTGCCGGTTGCCGATAACTTTAACAAAACATGATCATCTCATACAACAATTTATATCTCATCACGTCTTGACCATATCACATCACAGCATGCCCTGCAAAAACAAGTTAGACGTCCTCTACTTTGTTGTTGCAAGTTTTACGTGGCTACTACGGGCTGAGCAAAAACCGTTCTTACCTATGCATCAAAAACCATAACGTGGTATAGTGATTGCTTTTTGATCTTCAGAAAGAACCATGTTCATTGAATCCAATTCAACTAAAGCTGGAGAAACAGACACCCACTAGCCACCTGTGTGCGAAGCACATCGGTAGAACCAGTCTCGCGTAAGCGTACGCGTAATGTCGGTCTGGGCCGCTTCATCCAACAACGTCGCTGAATCAAGAATCAACTAGTGACAGCAAGCAATATGTATATACCCACACCCACAACTCCTTTGTGTTCCACTCGTGCATATGACATCTATGCATAAACCTGGCTCGGATGACACTGTTGGGGAATGTAGTAATTTCAAAAAAAAATACCTACGCACACGCAAGATCATGCTGATGCATAGCAACGAGAGGGGATAATGTTGTCCACGTACCCTCGTAGACCGTAAGCGGAAGCGTTATGAGAACGTGGCTAATGTAGTTGTACGTCCTCACGATCCGACCGAACCAAGTACCGAACATACGGCACCTCCGAGTTCAGCACACGTTCAGCTCGGTGACGTCCCATGAACTCCGATCCAGTAGAGCTTCGAGGGAGAGTTCCGTCAGCACGACGGCATGATGACGGTGATGATGATGCTACCGACGCAGGGCTTCGCCTAAGCACCGCTACGATATGACCAAGGTGGATTATGGTGGAGGGGGGCACCGCACATGGCTAAAAGATCAACTGATCAACTTGTATGTCCATGGGGTTCCCCCTCCCCCGTATATAAAGGAGTGGAGGAGGGGGGCCGGCCCTCTACTATGGCGCGCCCTGGGGAGTCCTACTCCCACTGGGAGTAGGATTCCCCCCTTCAATGTAGTAGGAGTAGGAGAGAAGGAAAGGGAAAAGAGAAGAGAAGGAAGAAGGGGGCGCCGCCCCTCCCCCTAGTCCAATTCGGACTAGGCCTTGGGGGCGCGCAGCCTCCCCTCTCTCTTTCCCCTAAAGCCCAATAAGGCCCATATACTCCCCGGCGAATTCCAGTAAGTCTCCGATACTCCGATAAATACCCGAACCACTCAGAACCTTTCCGATGTCCGAATATAGCCTTCCAATATATCGATCTTTATGTCTCGAACATTTCAAGACTCCTCGTCATGTCTCGGATCTCATCCAGGACTCCGAACAACCTTCTATACATCAAAACACATAAACTCATAATATCGATCATCACCGAACGTTAAGCGTGCGGACACTATGGGTTCGAGAACTATGTAGACATGACCGAGACTCATCTCCGGTCAATAACAAATAGCGGAACCTAGATGCTCATATTGGCTCCTACATATTCTACGAAGATCTTTATCGGTTAAACCGCATAACGGTATACGTTGTTCCCTTTGTCATAGGTATGTTACTTGCCCGAGATTCAATCATTGGTATATAATACCTAGTTCAATATCGTTACCGACAAGTCTCTTTACTCGTTCCGTAATGCATCATCCCGCAACTAACTCATTAGTCAGATTGCTTGCAAGGCTTATAGTGATGTGCATTACCGGGAGGGCCCAGAGATACCTCTCCGACAATCGGAGTGACAAATCCTAATCTCGATCTATGCCAACTAAACAAGTACCATCGGAGACACCTGTAGAGTACCTTTATAATCACTCAGTTACGTTGTGACATTTGGTAGAACACAAAGTGTTCCTCTGGTATTCGGGAGTTGCATAATCTCATAGTCAGAGGAACATGTATAAGTCATGAAGAAAGCAGTAGGAACAAACTAAACTATCATCGTGCTAAGCTAACGGAATGGGTCAAATCAATCACATCATTCTCTAATGATGTGATCTCATTAATCAAATGAAAACTCATGTCTATGGCTAGGAAACTTAACCATCTTTGATTCAACGATCTAGTCAAGTAGAGGCATACTAGTGATACTATGTTTGCCTATGTATTCACACATGTACTAAGTTTTCGGTTAATACAATTCTAGCATGAATAATAAACATTTATCATGATATAAGGAAATAAATAATAACTTTATTATTGCCTCTAGGGCATATTTCCTTCAGCGCTCGGATATGTACTCCAAATCGGAATCCATTGCTAGAAAGAAGAAGGGAAAACTGTGGGATCAAAAGTAGGTCTAGAGGGGGTGATTAGACTAATTGACCAAAAAAATCTAGCCTTTTCCCAATTTTAAGTCTTGGCAGATTTTAACAACTTAGCACAAGTCAAGCAATCAACCTATACATGCAATTATAAGAGTATAGCAACGGAATGTAAATCATTGCATATGAAGGTAAATGGAGGGGTTTGGAGTGGCAAACGCAATGTAGACACAGAGATTTTTGGCGTGGTTCCGATAGGTGGTGCTATCGTACATCCACGTTGATGGAGACTTCAACCCACAAAGGGTAACGGTTGCGCGAGTCCACGGAGGGCTCCACCCACGAAGGGTCCACGAAGAAGCAACCTTGTCTATCCCACCATGGCCATTGCCATGAAGAACTTGCCTCACTTGGGTAGATCTTCATGAAGTAGGCGATCTCCTTGCCCTTACAAACTCCTTGGTTCAACTCCACAATCTTGACGGAGGCTCCCAAGTGACACCTAACCAATCTAGGAGACACCACTCTCCAAAAGGTAATATATGGTGTGTTGATGATGAACTCCTTGCTCTTGTGTTTCAAATGATAGTATCCCCAACACTCAACTCTCTCTCATAGATTTGGCTATGGTGGAAAGATGATTTGAGTGGAAAGCAACTTGTGGAAGGTTAGAGATCAAGATTCTTGTGGTTGGATTGAAATGTCTTGGTCTCAACACATGAGTAGGTGGTTCTCTCTCAGAAAATGAATGCTGGAAGTGTAGGCACATTTTGATGGCTCTCTCACAAATGGAGAGGAGGGTGGAGGGGTATATATAGCCCCACACAAAAACTAACTCTTACACACAAAGGAGCCAACTCGGTCAGACCGAATATGTGAACTCAGTGAGACCGATTCAGTTCAAAATGTGAACGTTAGGGTTTTCGGTGGGACCAGCATGATCAACTCGGTGGGACCGATGAGCTAGGGTTAGGGAAAAACTTGATCTCGGTTTGACCGATTACTTCAACTCGATGAGAGTGTTTTCAGTAACAAGCAAACAAAGAGTTGGTTAGGCAAAGTCGGTGGGACCGATCGCTCCTTTTGGTAAGACTGAAACGTTAAAAAAGGGAAACAAAGAGTTTGCATTGCGAACTCGGTGGGACCGATCACTCATTTTGGTGAGACCAAAACGTTACAAAGGGAAACAGAGAGTTTACAATCCCATCTCGGTGAGACTGAGATCCCTATCGGTGAGACCAAACTAATTAGGGTTTCTGGCTATGCTATGTCAAGTGAACTCGATGGCGCCGGATGAATCAAATCGGTGGGGCCGAGTTTGACTTTAGGTTTAGGACATATTTGGATTTGAGGGCTTTGGAGCATATCACTAAGCATTTTGAGCAAGTAGACCATTAAGGAACACCTCATCCCCTTTTAATAGTATTGGCTTTCCTATGGACTCAATGTGATCTTGGATCACTAAAATATTAATGAAGAGTCTTGAGCTTTTGCCAATATTTGTCCTTATCATTTTGAGGGATCCACATCTCTAGTCCATGCCATGCCAATCATTGAACTTTCTAAAATAATCATCTTGAAAGGATATTAGTTCAATGAGCTATATGTTGTTATGAATTACCAAAACCACCCAGGGATTAGTTGCACTTTCAATCTCCCCCTTTTTGGTAATTGATGACAACAAATAGATCAAAGCTTCGACAAATGATAATAAGAATGAAATACATCATCACTTTGAGAAGTATATGATAAGCAAGAGCTCCCCCTAAATTTGTGCATTATTTATGATTTGCTTTTGAATGCAAATGCACAATCTATTAGGTTCATGGGTTACTCTTACATGTCACATACATCTTGGTGGTGCGCTCAAAATGACATAATAAGAATAACATGCACTCATCACCAAGATAAATATGATAGATCATACATAAGAGATATAAGATAGCATCATTCAAGCATAGCATAATAAAGCATAGTATGATCAACCACATGATCATAGAAGTATCTCACACACAAGCACAAATATTGTAGCAAACACAAGCAAATAAGTAGCAAGAGAGACCAAAAGGAAGCAAAACACGCACTCTCTCTCGAAGCCTATGATCTATACACTTTCTCCCCCTTTGGCAAGAAGTTACCAAAAAGCTTGAAAATGCATGGTGCTATATGGCACTCTAAGCACGATCTCTGGGAGCTACGGAGTGCAAAGATGGCATGGAGAGAACAACATCTACAAAGACTTCGGCTAACATCCGAGGAACTGGAGGATTTGGCACTAGAGGGGCAACTGAGGCTGTGGCTGCAGGAGCTGAAGTTGTGGCCCTAGTGTCACTCATTGGCACTGCAGCAGACCTCTGACCTCTTGGCACCCTATGATAAGCATCTGTGGTTGTCCTGTCACTCCTGTCCTCGAGGTCTTCTTGTATCTTCTCAACTGAAGTCTGAATCTCAGTGACTTTGATGTCCAAGTCATGCAGCTTTGTCTCAAAGATCCTCTCAAGGATCTCTTGATTTCGACTGAGGGTAGATAGTCCTTTCTCTATTCTCACTATAGCCTCAAGCAGATAGCTGAGCTGGTCCTGCTTGGTCTTGAGATTGACTGCTGAGGGATCTAGAGTCTTTGAAGCTTTCTCAGCCTTAGCCTTCTCTCTTTTCTATTGAGCCTCAACTGAAGTAGGATGTGAAGCATCCATCACAAAAGTGTTATCCTCAAAGTCTAGCCTCAAGGGAAGGTGCTATTTGTCCAACAAATATGTGCTTGTGCCCATCTTGGAATTTATGAGCATCTGAATATGTGGAGCATGGCCATATGATCTCTTCTGGTCAGCTGTAGTCCTCTTTACTGTCTCTACTATCAAGGACATCACCTTGAACTTCTCTGGCACATCAAACATATGCAGCAAGTTGATGGAGTGCCCTCTAATCATCCTGTGATCTCCAGACTTGGGAAACAAAGTGTGCCTGAGGATAGTGTTGATTGTTGGCAGCCCTGACATCAGATAATAAACAGAGCCAAACTTGTGAGTTTCCAAGGCATCATCTGGAATTTCCTTATACATGTGTGCCATGGATTTGTGGTCTTTCCTGGGCTTGGCATACACATCAGTATCATCTTCTGCCTCTTTAGGAGCATGGATCAACTCAGCCCACTCAGTAATAGTAGATTGGTACCTTGTACCCTCTATCACCCAGACAATGCCATCTGGGTAGAAGTGAGGTGTTGAGTAGAACCGCATCACCATGTCATCATTCCACTTTGTTAGTTTCTGACCCACAAACTTGTCAACTCCATTCATTCTGAAGCTCTCATGAACTTCAGGAAAGTGGTCTTCATTGTTGTCAATGAACTTCCAATCGACCCATCTCATGTCACTGACAATGGGCTTCTTGTCTAGGAGGACAGTCTCATAGAAATCTTGTTCTTCCTTGGTGTGGAACATGTAGTCTACATCAGTCCTTCTTCTTGTAGCATAAGGATCTGTCTGCCTCCATAATTTGAGACCAACATCTTTCCTTATTTTCATGATCTCGGCAATAGGTTGAGTGTCATCATGGTCTGGAATCTTGGGATTGAGCTTTCTAAGCACTTGGGCCTCTTCATCTTCTTCAATTTCAGGCACTTGAGCCTTGTTCTTCTCAGCAGCAGGTATGTTCCTAGTGCTTCTCTTTGGTGCAAACTGCTTTGGGGCTTGTGCAGAGGACTTGGCGGCAGTCTTGGGCTTGGATGGGGCAGCCCCTGACTTGATTGCATCTCCCATGAGCTTCTGAGCTTTGGAAGCTGGTGCAACAACCTCTTCTTCTTCATCTTCCTCTTACTCATCAGATTGCATCATCATAGATGGCTTTCCAATAACTCTAGCCATGGTCTTCTTGACCCTTTCCTTTCTCTTTTTACCCCCAGCAGCCTCTTCTTCTGTTGATTTGGTGGTTTCAAGAGTGGAGGCTCTGGCTTTGGACATGGGCTTCCTCTGAGCAGGAGCCTTCTTCTTCATGCCTGGCTTGATGCCAGCAGCAGCAACAACAGCAGTTTGCTCTTTCTTGATCAACTTCTTCTTGGAAGTGACCTCTTCATCAACTACAAAGACTTCATCCTCAGAATCTGAATTTATCTTTCTCCTTGTCCTTGTTGCTGCCTTGGGCAGGTTGCTTGGGGTGCTTCTGCTGCCCTCATCATAACTGCTATTGGAGGGACTAGTGCCCTCACTGAGATTTTGGTGCTCCTCAAACTTGTTCTGGCTGTCACTCTGGTCTGACATCTCTGACACTGAAAGCTGACCCTGTGAATAGATAGGTTGAGATGGAGTAGATGAGTATCACAATGAATAGCCATTTTTGCAAAACAAATGAGTCAAAAACTTAGTTTTAGTTTTCTACTGAAAGCATTTCGAAGCTACCGATATTACAAACTCGGCGACACCGAAGCAGCTTTAGAGTCTAAACTAGTGAAATTGGTCAGACCGAGACACAGTTCGATGACTCTGAGATGCTAGGGTTTCACAGAGGAAGTAAATTCGGTCACACCGATTCGTACACTTCGGTCAGACCGAGTAGTACATGTGCAATGGCCTGGGCCAAATCGGTGAGACCGAAATCCTAATATTGGTCGGTCCGAGATGAGTTCGGCAGAAATCTAAACCTAAATTTTTGCATCAAATCTAATCTAACGGAGTTTTGCAGTGTATAGAGTCGTTTCAATCATGGCAAGAATATTGGCATTAATCTTTGTGCTAAGAATCGGAGAGGGGGAAGCACAAAGGGTCAACTTCATGCCCTAGCTTGGTGATGAACCCGCTATGGCGACAACGGCGGCGAAGATTCCCGTTGACGGCGAAGGACACTAGCGGCAGGAGGTCACGGGCGATGAGGAGATGATCCTAAGACCAGGAGTCGGCAGAGCTAGACAAGCGCGGGCAAAGGGTTTGGAGAAATTTCCAAATTTTCGACCCGGGTATATATATCCAGTCACTGTCGGTGTGACCGAGTGGAACGACTCGGTGGCACCGAGATGCAGAATCGCAAGCGGTTGCTGCGACTCGATGTGACTGAACTATTCTAATTGGTTGCACTGGGATCAAAAACCTAGATCAACTTAATGAACTCGGTATGACCGAATGGGATGAATCGGTCAGACCGAAATGCACTAAGAGGTTTTGGAAGTTAAGCCCTTGATGGATCGGTGACTCCGAGTGCTCCTCACCCAGAGGGTCCGAATTCGACTTGTTCAAACTTTGTGATGTAGCATGAATAGAGCTTGAGACGAGAAAAATATAGATAGCTAGAGGGAGTACTTAGGCATTATTGTCCATCCATTTGGCCAAAAGAAAAAGGCAAACAACCAAAGCAACAAATGGATGTCCTCAAATGAGAGAAATATGCAATCAACATGCTCACACAATAAGATAGCAAATAAAATATGTGACAAAGCATGCACAAACACTCTAGCATCTATCAAGCAATTGGTGATGACTAGGCCATCTATATATGAGTATATTGAATGAGGAGTCAAATGAGAACATTTGATCGTAGGTCATACTCATCGCTTAAGCACAAGTGGGGTTACCACCTTTACATAAAGCATTGTTGTATCCACACCATTAGAGTTACTTTAGCTCAATTCTTAGATCAAAGCTCCACCTAGATGTGATATCCTGATGAGGACATCAATACCATTGTTACACCCACAACCCCTGCTGCTATACATACTGAACCAATTACTAGAGCTCCCGCACGCCAATTGAATTATCAGGTACTTTCGTTTCTTGGTAACGATGCTAATGTTCATGAGAATATGATGCTGCCTAAATTGGATACATTTGTTTTGCTTACAAATGAAGGGCCTAGCTTGGACAAGAAAGATGAACCTTGGAGCAATTTCAAGCATGGAGATGATGGCATGCGCAAGGGGAACAAGAACGGAGTTACAAGTGATGATTCCAGGACTTTGAAGCCACCATAATGAGTGCATGAAGCATGGGACGAAATATACAAGATGTCACTTCATAAATTTCGTCCAGAGGCTATTCTAGGTGCTGCGTCACCTTATTATTGGGTCAGGCCCATGTATTTTCGAAGTACTTAAGTATAGGCTGTTTTTAGAGTCCGTATGTGTGGGGAAACAAGAGTTAGGGTTGGTTTTGGACCCCTCCAACAAGGGCCACGAAATTCCTCCTCTCTCATCCATATATACAGCCCTTAGGGCATCATTTAGACTTTGGGTTTTGTTTAGATTAAAAGTTCGCCATAGCTGCAACTTCTCGTACTTCGTTTGTGTCCAACAATCAGACCAAGACATCATAGAACCCCACCTTGATCAATAAAGCTTTCATCTTATATTCGCAATATCCAGATTGCAATCTCAGTTTCTTGCTTGTTCTTCGTTTGCTTGCAGGAAACAGACCCTCGTGGTCAGGTTGATCGTGCTCCAGCATGGTCAATAACCCCTCGGAAGTTGGTTTAGCGATTGCTAAGGCGCGACGTCTCGCACCTTCATAGTCGGATCGTCAAGATCGACTCCCACAGAAACGATAGCCACCATCTCATCGAACATCAGGACACCTTAGCCTCTATCATATCCCTCCTAAGAGGGATGAACTAACCTTGGGTTTTGTCGATGATGACTTCATGTAGGTGTTGAAGATGTAGATGCTCAATGTTGATGTAGATCATTTGGAGCAATCCATTGAAGTGAGTTGCACTTTCAATACCTACATGGGTTAGTCCCACAAGGAACATACAAGGACATCCATAGACATAGAGTGAAATCCACACGTGATGTTTTCCATGAAAGCATTAGGTTACCTTGTCCCTTGTCTTACCAACAAGAGGGTTTGTGACTCCTTGAACTAGTGCAAGATGTGAAAGTTGATTGCACTTGTCCTTGCCAAATGAATATGAGTGAAGTATGTTAGTGGAGTCACCCTCAAGAACTCTCTAGTTCTTCTTCTTTGGGATCCACATCATCTTGATGGGAATCCTTGGAGGTGTAGTCATACTTTATGAAGTAGAACCTGACCATGACGAACCTACGAACTATGAGGAAGCGACGATGAGCCCAGATTCCACAAAATGGCTTGAGGCCATGAAATCTGAGATGGGATCCATGTATGAGAACAAAGTATGGACTTTGGTTGACTTGCCCGATGATCGGCAAGCCATCGAGAATAAATGGATCTTCAAAAAGAATACTGACGCTGATGATAATGTTACTGTCTACAAAGCTCGACTTGTTGCGAAAGGTTTTCGACAAGTTCAAGGAGTTGACTGCGATGAGACCTTCTCACCCGTAGCGATGCTTAAGTCCGTCTGAATCATGTTAGCAATTGCCGCATTTTATGATTATGAAATTTGGAAAATGGATGTGAAGACTGCATTCCTGAATGGATTTCTGGAAGAAGAGTTGTATATGATGCAACATGAAGGTTTTATCGATCCAAAGGGTGCTAACAAAGTGTGCAAGCTCCAGCGATCCATCTATGGACTGGTGCAAGCATCTCGGAGTTGGAATAAATGTTTTGATAGTGTGATCAAAGCATATGGTTTTATACAAACTTTTGGAGAAGCTTGTATTTACAAGAAAGTGAGTGGTAGCTCTGTAGCATTTCTAATATTATATGTGGATGACATATTGTTGATTGGAAATGATATAGAATTTCTAGATAGCATAAAAGGATACTTGAATAAGAGTTTTTCAATGAAAGACCTCGGTGAAGTTGCTTATATATTTGGCATCAAGATCTATAGAGATAGATCAAGACGCTTAATTGGACTTTCACAAAGCACATACCTTGATAAAGTTTTGAAGAAGTTCAAAATGGATCAAGCAAAGAAAGGGTTCTTGCATGTGTTACAAGGTGTGAAGTTGAGTCAGACTCAATGCCCGACCACTGCAGAAGATAGAGAGAAAATGAAAGGTCTTCCCTATGCTTCAGCCATAGGCTCTATCATGTATGCAATGTTGTGTACCAGACCTGATGTGTGCCTTGCTATTAGCTTAGCAGGGAGGTACCAAAGTAATCCAGGAGTGGATCACTGGACAGCGGTCAAGAACATCCTGAAATACCTGAAAAGGACTAAGGATATGTTTCTCGTTTATGGAGGTGACAAAGAGCTCGTCGTAAATGGTTATGTCGATGCAAGCTTTGACACTGATCCGGATGACTCTAAGTCACAAACCGGATACGTGTTTTTATTGAACGGTGGAGCTGTCAGTTGGTGCAATTCTAAGCAAAGCGTCGTGGCGGGATCTACGTGTGAAGCGGAGTACATAGCTGCTTCGGAAGTAGCAAATGAAGGAGTCTAGATGAAGGAGTTCATATCCGATTTAGGTGTCATACCTAGTGCATCGGGTCCAGTGAAAATCTTTTGTGACAATACTGGTGCAATTGCCTTGGCAAAGGAATCCAGATTTCACAAAAGAACCAAGCACATCAAGAGACGCTTCAATTCCATCCGTGATCAAGTCAAGGAGGGAGACATAGAGATTTGCATGATACATACGGATCTGAATGTTGCAGAACCGTTGACTAAGCCTCTCTCACGAGCAAAACATGATCAGCACCAAGACTCCATGGGTGTTAGAATCATTACTGTATAATCTAGATTATTGACTCTAGTGCAAGTGGGAGACTGAAGGAAATATGCCCTAGAGGCAATAATAAAGTTGTTATTTATATTTCCTTACATCATGATAAATGTTTATTATTCATGCTAGAATTGTATTAACCGGGAACTTAGTACATGTGTGAATACATAGGCAAACATAGTGTCACTAGTATGCCTCTACCTGACTAGCTCGTTGAATCAAAGATGGTTAAGTTTCCTAGTCATATACATGAGTTGTCATTTGATTAACAGGAACACATCATTAGAGAATGATGTGATTGACTTAACCCATTCCGTTAGCTTAGCACGATGATCATTTAGTTTGTTGCTACTGCTTTCTTCATGACTTATACATGTTCCTCTGACTATGAGATTATGCAACTCCCGAGTACCGGAGGAACACTTTGTGTGCTACCAAACGTCACAACGTAACTGGGTGATCATAAAGGTGCTCTACAGGTGTCTCCGATGGTACTTGTTGAGTTGGCATAGATCGAGATTAGGATTTGTCACTTCGATTGTCGGAGAGGTATCTCTGGGCCCTCTCGGTAATGCACATCACTATAAGCCTTGCAAGCAATGTAAATAATGAGTTAGTTGCGGGATGATGCATTATGGAATGAGTAAAGAGACTTGCCGATAACGAGATTGAACTAGGTATTGAGATACCGATGATCGAATCTCGGGCAAGTAACATACCGATGACAAAGGGAACAACGTATGTTGTTATGCAGTTTGACCGATAAAGATCTTCGTAGAATATGTAGGAACCAATATGAGCATCCAGGTTCCGCTATTGGTTATTGACCGGAGATGAGTCTCGATCATGTCTACATAGTTCTCAAACCCGTAGGGTCCGCACGCTTAACGTTCGGTGACGATCGGTAATATGAGTTTATGTGTTTTGATGTATCGAAGGTAGTTCGGAGTCCCGGGTATGATCACGGACATGACGAGGAGTCTCGAAATAGTCGAGACATAAAGATCGATATATTGGATGACTATGTTTGAACTTCGGAAGGGTTCCGGGCAAGTTTGGACAAATACCGGAGTACCGGGGGGTTACCGGAACCCCCGGGGAGTGTAATGGGCCTATTGGGCCTTAGTGGAGAAGAGGAGGGGCGGCCAGGGCAGGCCGCGCGCCCCCTCCCCCTCTAGTCCGAATTGGACGAGGGGGGCGGCGCCCCCCTTTCCTTCCCCCTCTCTCCTGCTCCTACTCTTGGAAGGGTTGGAGTCCTACTCCCGGTGGGAGTAGGACTCCCCTTGGGGCGCGCCTAGGAGGGCCGGCCCCTCGCCCTCCTCCACTCCTTTATATAGGGGGAGGAGGGCACCCTATAGACACACAAGTTGATCATTGATCTTTTAGCCGTGTGCGGTGCCCTCCACCATAATCCACCTCAGTTATATCGTAGCGGTGCTTAGGCGAAGCCCTGTTCCGGTAGCATCATCATCACCGTCATCACGCCGTCGTGCTGACGAAACTCTCCCTCGAAGCTCTACTGGATCGTGAGTTCGTGGGATGTCACCGAGCTGAACGTGTGCAGATCGCGGAGGTGTCGTACCTTCGGTGCTAGATCGGTCGATCGTGAAGACGTATGACTACATCAACCGCGTTGTCATAACGCTTTCGCTTACGGTCTATGAGGGTACGTAGATGATACTCTCCCCTCTCGTTGCTATGCATCACCATGATCTTGCGTGTGCGTAGGATTTTTTTTGAAATTACTGCGTTCCTCAACAGTATGTAGGCGGTTTACGTGTCTGCTGTCTGCACTCTTGCAAAGCTCCCCCACATTTGTCACGGATTTGCTGAAAAATTCCATCTGGATCGCTCAGCGGATCAATACAGGCTCATTTTTTTATATCAAACCATGTCCGAACAGCTCAGCCCGGATGTATGCAGACGGTTTAAGCGTCCTCTTTTGAGATGCACTAATCGGTCACTGTTCGCGGATACGCATGTACACGTGCGTGGATGTTTGGAGGCTCACATTTGCTATATGTGGTTGTAGATGTTCTAAGTGTATTCTTGGGTTTTATTCATGTGGCAGCAAATTCACCACATTTCCCTCCCGTCTATGCTGCGTCCTAGACCTCGTGGTTGCATAAAGAGCGGTTCTTGACCTGTTTGCCACTAGCTATACGTGTACTACGAGATATCCAGAGAAGGCACTTTTATTGGCCCTTGCATGGAGAAATTGGCGCACAGCCAGTCAACCACAAGAACTGGACATGTAATTTCTGCCACATATTTGCTTCATTCTTTTTTATATAGTATAAAAAAGAGCTACGCAGGAGAGAAAGCATGAAAAGAATGACAAGAAAAAGAAACACACACACGCGGACACGGTGGAGAATCCCCGGTGTGTGCACCTGCGAGCAGTTGGTTCTACTGTACCACGCGTCGACGTCGCAGCACGTACGCACGGGACTATACGGAATCTCCCGCGCACTCGCGCTCCACTTGCAACGAACTGGCCACGACACGCACCCAATCAGCCCACGGCGGCATGGCGTATCGCGGCACATCACAGGGAAACGGCACTTTCGTGGCGATCGGCAGCGGATACGACGCGATCCTGGGCAGTACTACTGTACTAAGGCCATCTCCACCGCGCGATCCTATCTTATCCGTCGGACACAGTTTAGGTAAAAGCAGACACATGCAACGACCCAGTAGCAGACCACATCCTACTTTTTCGTCCGCTTCCTGTCCGTTTCACCCCATCTCTAGATCAAAGTTGGTCTCGTTTTGAGGCCAAAGCGGACACAGACGAACACTCTCTGGCTGCTCCTCATCCGCCTCGGTCCGCTTGCATGTGCAGTATGACCCACCTGTCATACAAATAAAAAGGGCCCATCTGCCCACCCATCCCCTCTCTCCTCCTTTATCTCTTTTTCCCCGGGCCATGGATGCGCAGGCTAGCACTGGTGAGGCGAGCGGGGCCCCGGCGACGGCAAGA
>NC_057806.1:297000279-297000910 GCF_018294505.1 Triticum aestivum
GCTAGCAGGCGCCGTGTGCTAGCAGGCGTGCGTGTGCTAGCTAGCTAGCTTAGCTAGCCAGCCGCCATGCTAGCTAGTTTAGCTAGCCAGCCGCCGTCGCTGCTGCATGTGCCGCAACTTCGCGCGTGGGCGAGCACCCCGGCAAGGCGCGGAGCGCGTGGGCTGCGGGCGGGTGCGGCTGTTGCTGCAGCCTCCGCGCTGGCGAGCAGGCGAAGCACGGGGCGAGCAGCTGCGGCATCTGTGTCGGCGAGCGCGGCGTGACCGGGCAGTTGGGTGGGCAGGTACGGGCGCGCGGGCGAGCTCGGGTGTTGTTACTACACCCCGGCAAGCACTGATGCGGCGCGGCGAGAGCGAGAGCACGAGCTTGTGGGCGGATGAGGCGCAGACGTGGGCCGAAGTGCAGGCGGACGTTTTGGGATAGTCAGCTGCGCTGTGTGCCTCCAACACGAGCCGGACACGCATGTTCGTTTTGCTACCCATTGCTATCTCAAACGAACGAAATTTGAACAAAGCGGACGTTTGTTTAGGGTCGTACGATAAAGTTGGCCTAAGAAGCAGATCGTTGGGGGGTGGAAAGCGACGCGATATCACGAGGCCCACGCGCCCGGATCCTCGAAGCCGCTTCGGCCTC